>NC_135963.1:3453161-3466553 GCF_053455715.1 Rhinoraja longicauda
TGTAGGATACTATTAGTGTATGGGATAATGGCTGGTCGTTGTGGACTTGGTGGGCTGTCGGTATGGTTGCCAACTGTCCCGTATTAGCTGGGACACCCCGTATTTTGGGCTAAAATTGGTTTGTCCCGTATGGGACCGCCCTTGTCCGTATTAGGCCCGGGGGGCGCTGTAGGCCCGGACACTGTAGGCCCGGTTGCTGTAGTTCCGGACAGTGTAGGCCCGGACGCTGTAGGCCTGGACAGTGTAGGCCCGGACAGTGTAGGCCCGGACGCTGTAGGCCTGGACAGTGTAGGCCCGGACAGTGTAGGCCCGGACGCTGTAGGCCTGGACAGTGTAGGCCCGGACAGTGTAGGCCCGGACGCTGTAGGCCTGGACAGTGTCGGCCCGGACAGTGTAGCAGCAAAAAAAACTGCAGATGCTGGTTAAAATCTGTGTCTACCTTCCGGACAGTGTAGGCCCGGACAGTGTAGGTCCAGAGGTTCGGACAGTGTGGGTCCAGACAGTGTAGGTCCGGAGGCCCGGGCGCCGACTGACGGAGGTTGCGTAGCAACCCGCATCCCGGCCCGAGCAGCCGCCATCGGTGGAGCGGGAGCACGTGGCCGCTGGCTGGGTGAGGTCACATGGGGCTCGGGGCGGTGACGTCATCTTGTCCCGTATTTGGGAATGAGACAGTTGGCAACCCTTAACTGTGGGGCCTGTTTCCACACTGTGTCTCTAAAGTCTAAAGTCTAAAAATTGGCCCCAACTCTTGAAGCTCACCATCCCAAGATAAAGTTGTTGAAAGACATGGTTCAGCATGATTTAGCAATGTGTAAATAGCGCACACAAACTAACGTGAATAAAAATAAACAGAAGTGAGAGGTGGGAGGAACATTAGTTAATCTGACATTGATTACGTTGGCTGCTTGGTCATATTTTCTTCTGACAGACCAGTACACCGGTCTCTCGGATATTTACCAGAACTGTTAGTTTTAGTTTTTTTCGTTTTAGAGATACAGCGCGGGAACAGGCCCTTGGGCCCACCGAGTCCGCGCCGACCAGCGATCCCCGCACACTAACACTATCCTACACACACGAGGGACAATTTAACTTTAAACCATCCCAATTCACCTACAAACCTGCAGGTCTTTGGAGTATGGGAAGAAACCGAAGATCGCGGAGAAAACCAACGCAGGTCACGGGAAGAACGTGGGTTTTAGAAACATAGAAACATAGAAAATAGGTGCAGGAGTAGGCCATTCGGCCCTTCGAGCCTGCACCGCCATTCAATATGATCATGGCTGATCATCCAGCTCAGTAACCTGTACCTGCCTTCTCTCCATACCCCCTGATCCCTTTAGCAAAAAGGGCCAAATCTAACTCCCTCTTAAATATAGCCAATGAACTGGCCTCAACTACCTTCTGTGGCAGAGAATTCCACAGACTCACCACTCTCTGTGTGAAGAAATGTTTTCTCATCTCGGTCCTAAAAGACTTCCTTCCCCCTTATCCTTAAGCTGTGACCCCTGGTTCCGGATGCACTTTTGTTAGAAGGTTAGGCCCGGCTTGCCCAAGATCAGAGATAGACACAAAAATCTGGAGTAACCCAACGGGTCAGGTAGCATCTCTGGAGAAAAGGAATAGGTGACGTATTGGTTCGGGGCCTTTCAACTGATGAAGAGCATCCAGAGGAATCCCACAGGATCAACAAGCTAAGATTCGGCTTGCACTCGCTGGAATTTAGAAGATTGAGGGGGGATCTTATAGAAACTTACAAAATTCTTAAGGGGTTGGACAGGCTAGATGCAGGAAGATTGTTCCCGATGTTGGGGAAGTCCAGAACAAGGGGTCACAGCTTAAGGGTAAGGGGGAAGTCTTTTAGGACCGAGATGAGAAAGTTTTTTTTCACACAGAGAGTGGTGAATCTGTGGAATTCTCTGCCACAGAAGGTAGTTGAGTCCAGTTCATTGGCTATATTTAAGAGGGAGTTAGATGTGGCCCTTGTGGCTAAAGGGATCATGGGGTATGGAGAGAAGGCAGGTATGGGATACTGAGTTGGATGATCAGCCATGATCATATTGAATGGCGGTGCAGGCTCGAAGGGCCGAATGGCCTACTCCTGCACCTATTTTCTATGTTTCTATGTTTCTATAAGCTAACCTAAGCTAAGCTAAACTAGACTGAACTAAGCTAAACTAATGATGGACACAAAAAGCTGGAGTAACTCAGCGGGACAGGCAGCATCTCTGGAGAGAAGGAATGCGTGACGTTTCATGTCAAGACCCTTTTACGGACAGAGTCAGGGAAAAGGGAACCTAGAGATATAGGCGGTGATACAGAGGGATATAGAACCAAATGGATGAAAAATATGCAAAAAAGTAACGATGGTGTTAACGAGTAATACATTGAAACTCACCAGGACGACCGTGAAACGAGTACAACGACTTGGGTGGGTGAGGAATGGAGATAAAGGGAAAGCAAAGGGAAGTTAGAGAAGTCAATGTTCATACCGCTGGGGTGTAAGCTGCCCGAGCAAAATACGAGGTGCTGTTCCTCCAATTTGTCCTGGGCCTCACTCTGACATAGGGTTGCCAACTATCCCGTATTAGCCGGGAAAACCCATATTTTGGGATAAATTAGTTTGTCCCGTATTAGGCCCGGGGGCCGCTGTAGGCCCGGACAGTGTAGGCCCGGACAGTGTAGGCCCGGGGGCTGCTGTAGGCCCGGACAGTGTAGGCCCGGGGGCCGCAGTAGGCTCGGACAGTGTAGGCCCGGGGACCGCAGTAGGCCCGGACAGTGTAGGCCTGGGGGCCGCAGTAGGCCCGGACAGTGTAGGCCCGGGGGCCGCAGTAGGCCCGGACAGTGTAGGCCCGGGGACCGCAGTAGGCCCGGACAGTGTAGGCCTGGGGGCTGCTGTAGGCCCGGACAGTGTAGGCCCGGGGGCCGCAGTAGGCCCGGACAGTGTAGGCCCGGGGACCGCAGTAGGCCCGGACAGTGTAGGCCCGGGGGCCGCTGTAGGCCCGGACAGTGTAGGCCTGAGGGCCGCTGTAGGCACGGACAGTGTAGGCCCGGGGGCCGCTGTAGGCCCGGACAGTGTAAGCCCGGACAGTGCAGGCTAACGGAGTTTGTTCGGGGAGCGGGGCCGAGTGTGTTTGCCTAACGGAGGATGCATAGCAACCCACCTCCCGGCCTGGGCGGCCGCTATTGGTGAAGCAGGAACACGTGGCCGCTGGCTGGGTGAGGCCACGTGGGGCGCGGGGCGGTGACATCACCTTGTCCCGTATTTGGGAGTGAGATAGTTGGCAACCCCTATTCTTTAGCAAACAGTTCAAAGTATTTAGATGGTGATATAATTTTAATTGCCTTATGTAACTAAGAGATTCTGTAAGAATGCATTATGAAAATGCAAATCATTAATAATAGAATATTACAAAACTGTGGAATTCTCTGCCTCAGAAGGCAGCGGAGGCCGATTCTCTGGATGCTTTCAAAGAGAGCATTAGATGGAGCTCTAAAGGATAGCGGAGTCATAGCATAATAGAAAATAGGTGCAGGTGGAGGCCATTTGGCCCTTTGAGCCAGCACCGCCAATCATTGTGATCATGGCTGATCATAGGAGTCAAGGGATATGGGGAGAAGGCAGGAACGGGGTACTGATAGTGGATGATCATCCTTGCTGACCTCGAGTGGGAATCTCTTCAAGACCATAGGACCAAATAACGCCTGACGACCATCTATAAAGAAACGCATGGGTTTATTCCAAGCAACATCATGAGTCATCTTCAATCTGCAAATTCATCCGGGCAACCAAAGACCAGGCAATCGGGAGGTTTTCAAATGCAACATCATCCCAATAGACAATAGGTACAAGAGGAGGCCATTCGGCCCTTCGAGCCAGCACCGCCATTCAATGTGATCATGGCTGATCATTCTCAATCATTACCCCGTTCCTGCCTTCTCCCCATACCCCCTGACTCCGTTATCCTTAAGAGCTCTATCTAGCTCTCTCTTGAATGCATTCAGAGAATTGGCCTCCACTGCCTTCTGAGGCAGAGAATTCCACAGATTCACAACTCTCTGACTGAAAAAGTTTTTCCTCATCTCAGTTCTAAATGGCCTACCCCTTATTGTGGCCAAACTGTGGCCCCTTGTTCTGGACTCCCCCAACATTGGGAACATGTTTCCTGCCTCTAGCGTGTCCAACCCCTTAATCATCTTGTACGTTTCGATAAGTTCCCCTCTCATCCTTCTAAATTCCAGTGTATACAAGCCTAGTCGCTCCAGTCTTTCAACATATGACAGTCCCGCCATTCCGGGAATTAACCTGGTGAACCTACGCTGCACGCCCTCAATAGCAGGAATATCCTTCCTCAAGTGGCGATATCCAGTCCGGAATATCCAGTCCGAGTGGCGGACCTGTTGGCAAGGATACACGACAGGGGAGACCGAAGTCTGGAAGAGCCGTAGTGGTCGGTGACTCCATAGTCCGAGGGACGGACAGAAGATTCTGTGGCAGCAGGAGGGACTTGAGGATGGTCTGTTGCCTCCCTGGTGCCAGGGTTCAACACATCACAGACCGGCTTCAGAAAATCCTAGCGAGGGAAGGCGATCAACCTGAAGTCGTTGTGCACGTGGGCACGAATGACGTCGGGCGGAAGAGGAAGGAGGTGCTACAGCGGGAGTTTAGAGAGTTGGGAAAAACGCTGAGAAGTAGGACGTCGAAGGTAGTTATCTCTGGACTGCTACCGGTACCTCGTGCTGGTGAGGCCAGGAACAGAGAGATAGAGGGTATGAATTTATGGCTGAGGGACTGGTGCAGAGAGCAGGGATTTAGATTTCTGGACCACTGGGATCTCTTCTGGGATAGGGGTGACTTGTACAAAAGGGACGGGTTGCATCTTAACAGCAGGGGGACAAACATTCTGGCAGGCAGGTTTGCTAGTGTGACACCTGTGGCTTTAAACTAAGTAGTGGGGGGGAGGGGTTAACAAATTGTGAATATGAAGATGAGGTCAAAGGGAATACAGGAGATATTGCAAAAGACTCTCGGAAGAATGGGAACAGAAGTTCTAGAGCGGAAAAGAAATTAAGGGCAGGGCCAATTGTGAACGATGTGAGAGGGGAGGTAAATACAGAAGTTAAAGTGTTGTACTTAAATGCGCGTAGTATAAAAAATAAAGTGGATGAGCTTGAGGCTCAGTTAGTCATGGGCAAGTATGATGTTGTAGGGATCACTGAGACATGGCTACAAGAGGACCAGGGCTGGGAACTGAATATTCAGGGGTACACAACGTATAGAAAAGACAGACAGGTGGGCAGAGGGGGTGGGGTTGCTCTGATGGTAAGGAATGATATTCATTCCCTTGCAAGGGGTGACATAGAATCAGGAGATGTTGAATCAGTATGGATAGAAATGAGAAATTGTAAGGGTAAAAAGACCCTAATGGGAGTTATCTATAGGCCCCCAAACAGTAGCCTCGACTTAGGGTGCAAGTTAAATCAGGAGATAAAATTGGCGTGTCAAAAATGTAATGCTACGGTGGTTATGGGAGATTTCAACATGCAGGTAGACTGGGAAAATCAGGTTGGAAATGGACCCCAGGAAAGAGAGTTTGTAGAGTGCCTTCGAGATGGATTCTTAGAACAGCTTGTACTGGAGCCTACCAGGGAGAAGGCAATTCTGGATTTAGTGTTGTGTAATGATCCTGATCTGATAAGGGGACTAGAGGTAAAAGAGCCATTAGGAGGCAGTGATCACAACATGATAAGTTTTACTCTGCAAATGGAAAGGCAGAAGGGAAAATCGGAAGTGTCGGTATTACAGTATAGCAAAGGGGATTACAGAGGCATGAGGCGGGAGCTGGCCAAAATTGATTGGAAGGAGGCCCTAGCAGGGAAGACGGTAGAACAGCAATGGCAGGTATTCCTGGGAATAATGCAGAGGTTGCAGGATCAATTTATTCCAAAGAGGTGGAAAGACTCTAAGGGGAGTAAGAGACACCTGTGGCTGACAAGGGAAGTCAGGGACAGCATAAAAATTAAGGAGAGGAAGTATAACATAGCAAAGAAGAGTGGGAAGACAGAGGATTGGGACTCTTTTAAAGAGCAACAAAAGTTAACTAAAAAGGCAATACGAGGAGAAAAGATGAGGTACGAGGGTAAACTAGCCAATAATATAAAGGAGGATAGCAAAAGTTTTTTTAGGTACGTGAAGAGGAAAAAAATAGTCAAGGCAAATGTGGGTCCCTTGAAGACAGAAGCAGGGGAATTTATTATGGGGAACAAAGAAATGGCAGACGAGTTAAACCGTTACTTTGGATCTGTCTTCACTGAGGAAGATACACACAATCTCCCAAATGTTCTAGGGGCTGGAGAACCTAGGGTGATGGAGGAACTGAAGGAAATCCACATTAGGCAGGAAATGGTTTTGGGTAGACTGATGGGACTGAAGGCTGATAAATCCCCAGGGCCTGATGGTCTGCATCCCAGAGTACTTAAGGAGGTGGCTCTAGAAATAGTGGAAGCATTGGAGATCATTTTTCAATGTTCTATAGATTCAGGATCAGTTCCTGTGGATTGGAGAATAGCAAATGTTATCCCACTTTTTAAGAAAGGAGGGAGAGAGAAAACGGGTAATTATAGACCAGTTAGTCTGACATCAGTGGTGGGGAAAATGCTGGAGTCAATTATAAAAGACGAAATTGCTGAGCATTTGGATTGCAGTAACGGGATCGTTCCGAGTCAGCATGGATTTACGAAGGGGAAATCATGCTTGACAAATCTACTGGAATTTTTTGAGGATGTAACTAGGAAAATTGACAAGGGAGAGTCAGTGGATGTGGTGTACCTCGACTTTCAGAAAGCCTTCGACAAGGTCCCACATAGGAGATTAGTGGGCAAAATTAGGGCACATGGTATTGGGGGTAGGGTACTGACATGGATAGAAAATTGGTTAACAGACAGAAAGCAAAGAGTGGGGATAAATGGGTCCCTTTCGGAATGGCAGGCAGTGACCAGTGGGGTACCGCAAGGTTCGGTGCTGGGACCCCAGCTATTTACGATATACATTAATGACTTAGACGAAGGGATTAAAAGTACCATTAGCAAATTTGCAGATGATACTAAGCTGGGGGGTAGTGTGAATTGTGAGGAAGATGCAATAAGGCTGCAGGGTGACCTGGACAGGTTGTGTGAGTGGGCGGATACATGGCAGATGCAGTTTAATGTAGATAAGTGTGAGGTTATTCACTTTGGAAGTAAGAATAGAAAGGCAGATTATTATCTGAATGGTGTCAAGTTAGGAGGAGGGGGAGTTCAACGAGATCTGGGTGTCCTAGTGCATCAGTCAATGAAAGGAAGCATGCAGGTTCAGCAGGCAGTGAAGAAAGCCAATGGAATGTTGGCCTTCGTAACAAGAGGAGTTGAGTATAGGAGCAAAGAGGTCCTTCTACAGTTGTACGGGCCCTGGTGAGACCGCACCTGGAGTACTGTGTGCAGTTTTGGTCTCCAAATTTGAGGAAGGATATTCTTGCTATGGAGGGCGTGCAGCGTAGGTTCACTAGATTAATTCCCAGAATGGCGGGACTGTCGTATGTGAAAGGCTGGAGCGATTGGGCTGGTATACACTGGAATTTAGAAGGATGAGGGGGGATCTTATTGAAACATATAAGATAATTAGGGGATTGGACACATTAGAGGCAGATAACATGTTCCCAATGTTGGGGGAGTCCAGAACAAGGGGCCACAGTTTGAGAATAAGGGGTAGGCCATTTAGAACGGAGATGAGGAAGAACTTTTTCAGTCAGAGGGTGGTGAAGGTATGGAATTCTCTGCCTCAGAAGGCAGTGGAGGCCAGTTCGTTGGATGCTTTCAAGAGAGAGCTGGATAGAGCTCTTAAGGATAGCGGAGTGAGGGGGTATGGGGAGAAGGCAGGAACGGGGTACTGATTGATAGTGATCAGCCATGATCGCATTGAATGGCGGTGCTGGCTCGAAGGGCTGAATGGCCTACTCCTGCACCTATTGTCTATTGTCTATTGTCTATTGTCAAATTTGGAGACCAAAACTGCACACAGTACTCCTCCTAACGTACGAGACAGCCAGCGATGGTGATTATACGTCAAGACACAGATACAGATATATTGACGGTGGACGGGAGTTTGGTTTGCGTGTGACAGTCTGGGCTCCGTCCACCACTCTCGTGGTGATAGAGCTGTTCCCGAGCCTTGCTGTGGTGCATCCCAGGGCTAGATGCAGACGGGGCCTGGCGAGCCCGTTCAACATCAGAGAGGGGAACGAACTAATCTGTCATCATCTGTACTCTGCAGAGAAGTAACCCAGAGCTTTGGATCCGTGTAAAGCTATGCAAAGCGGACTGAAAAGCTTGATGTATTCTGTTTGAGTACGAGATGACTGTGTCTGTTTCGATAACATGAGATCTTCCTCTTTACTAAGGTACTGTATCCCTTATTTCATGTAGCTGCTGAATTTTCAAATGAGATCGTGCAGTTCGTGCCATTGCAATAAATCTTTTTTTTTCCCCCCATTAGATTCTACGGTTTGTCAGTGAAAATTTTCAGGCTCCTAGTTTAGTTTAGTTTAGAGATGCAGCGCGGAAACAGGCCCTTCGGCCCACCGAGTCCGCGCCGACCAGCGATCCCTGCACACTAACACTATCTTACACACACTGGTGACGATTTATGCATTTATATCAAACCAATTAACCGACAAACCTGCACGTTTTTGGAGTGTGGGAGGAAACCGCAGATCGCAGAGAAAACCCACGCGGGTCACGGGAGAACGTACAAACTCCGTACAGACGGCGCCCGTAGTCAGGATCGAACCCGGGTCTCCGGCGCTGCATTCGCTGTAAGGCAGCAACTCTACCGCTGCGCCACCGTGATAAAAGTGTTCTTTTTAGTTTAGTTTAGAGATACAGCATGGAAACAGGCCCTTCGGCCCACCAGGTCTGCAACGACCAGTGATCCCCGCGCACTAACACTATCCTACACACACTAGGGACAATTCGCACTTACAGAAAGCCAATTAACCTACAAACCTGCACGTCTTTGGAGTGCGGGAGGAAACCGCAGATCACGGAGAAAACCCACGCAGGTCACGGGGAGAATGTACAAACTCCGTACAGACAGCGCCTGAAGTCAGGATGGAACCCGGGTCCTCCGGCGCTGCATTCGCTGTAAGGCAGCAACTCTACCGCTGCGCCACCGTGACCGCCCAGTTTAGAGACACAGCGAGGAAAGAAGCCCTTCGGCCCAACAAGTCCTCGCTGACCAGTGATCACCAAGTAAAGGGCTGGACAAGCTAGATGCAGGAAAAATGTTCCCAATGTTTGGGGGGAGTCCAGAACCAGGGGCCACACACAGTCTAAGAATAAAGGGGAGGCCATTTAAAACTGAGGTGAGAAAAAAACTTTTTCATCCAGAGAGTTGTGAATTTGTGGAATTCTCTGCCACAGAGGGCAGTGGAGGCCAATTCACTGGATGGATTTAAAAGAGAGTCAGATAGAGCTCTAGGGGCTAGTGGAATCAAGGGATAAGGGGAGGAGGCAGGCACGGGTTACTGATTGTGGATGATCAGCCATGATCACAATGGGCGGCACGGTGGCGCAGCGGTAGTGTTGCCGCTTTACAGCGAATGCAGCGCCGGAGACTCAGGTTCGATCCTGACTACGGGTGCTGCACTGTAAGGAGTTTGTACGTTCTCCCCATGACCTGCGTGGGTTTTCTCCGAGATCTTCGGTTTCCTCCCACACTCCAAAGACGTACAGGTATGTAGGTTAATTGGCTGGGTAAATGTAAATGTAAAAATTGTCCCTAGTGGGTGTAGGATAGTGTTAATGTGTGGGGATCACTGGGCGGCACGGACTTGGAGGGCCGAAAAGGCCTGTTTCCGGCTGTATATATATGATATGATATGAATGGCGGTGCTGGCTCGAAGGGCCAAATGACCTCCTCCTGCACCTATTTTCTATGTTTCTATCTCTAAAGTAAAGTATACTAAATTAAATGGAACCACTTTTTTTATTTACAGTTTTCCTTTTATTTATAGCCGGGTTTCATGTGTTTTTCATAAATTTATTTCCTCCACATCTTCTTTAGTTATTCCTGGAGCAGATTCAGGGCATGAAATGCTGGAAATGCTCAACAGATTTGGACTGACTATCAAAGTCACTGCTTGAAGTTAAGGGCGAGGATGGGTAATGGATGTGAACCGTTAACCCAGGTTCCAGTCCACATGCGCTACAGGGCATGTCGAGAACTTTAAACATATTCTGTTTCCCACTGCTTTAGTCGATTAACCAGCGCACGAATGGGTCGCTTGGCAGCAGTCTGAGGAAGCTTGGCACGTCTCCAATGGCTCGGGCAAACTTCTACCGTGGAAAGCGCTCTGTCGGGGCTGCCTCAGAGTTTGGGAATCAGGGAACCTGCCAGGCAAAGGCCGCAAGAAACATGGAAACAGAAAATAGGTGCAGGAGGAGGCCATTCGGCCCTTTCGAGCCAGCACCGCCATTCATTGCGATCATGGCTGATCGTCCACAAGAAGATGCGGAGAGTTGTAAGCCTTGCCCAGATCATCACACTGGATGGATTTAAGAGAGAGTTAGATAGAGTTCTAGGGGCTTAGCGGAATCAGGGGATATGGGGAGAAGGCAGGCACGGGCTACTGATTGTAGATGATCAGCCGTGATCACAATGAGTGGCGGTGCTGGCTTGAAGGGCTGAATGGCCTCCTCCTGCACCTATTTTCTATCTTTCTATGTTTCTTAGACCACACTTCCCAACCATTGACACCATCTCCACTTCACACTGCCACAGTGGGAAAGCACGCAAAATAATCAAAGACAAGTAATCAGAGGGGCATCACGGTGGCGCGGCGGTAGAGTTGCTGTCTCACGGCGCTGGAGACCCAGGTTCCATCCCGACTACGGGTGCTGTCCTGTACAGAGTTTGTACGTTCACCCCGTGACCTGCGTGGGTTTTCTCCGAGATCTTCGGTTCCCTCCCACACTCCAAAGACGTGCAGGTTTGTAGGTTAATTGGTTTGGTATAAATGTAAATTGTTCCTAGTGTGTGTAGGGTAGTGTTAGTGTGTACGGGGATCGCTGGTCGGCAGATACTCAGTGGGCCGAAGGGCCTGTTTCCGCGCTGTATCTGTAAACTAAACTAAACTAAACATGTCCCACCTGGTCATTTCTTCCCTTTGCGAGGAGCAAAGGAGGACCTGGCGTGGGATCATAAGGTCACTAGGTCAGCGTTGATAGGAGCAGAAATAGGCCATTCGGCCCATCACATCTAGTGCGCCATTCAATCATGGCTGATCTATCTCTCCCTCCTAACCCCATTCTCCTGCCTTCTCCCCATAACCCCTGACACCCGCACTAATCAAGCACCTATCTATCTCTGCCTTAAATATATCCACTGACTTGTGGCCTCCACAGCCTTCTGTGGCAAAGAATTCCACACATTCACCGCCCTCTGACTAAAGAAATGCCCTCCTTATCTCCTTCCTAAAGGAACGACCTTAATTCTGAGGCTGTGCCCTCTGGTCCTAGACTCTCCCACTGGTGGAAACATCCTCTCCACAACCACTCTATCCAGGCCGCTCACTATTCGGTTAAGTTTCAATGAGTCCCTCCCTCCCCCCCCCCCCTCTCTCCCCTCTGGCAGGGAAGTATTTGGAATCTTTGCTCAAAGATTTAATGGGGAAAAAACATCTAGAAAACACGACAGAGAAGTCAGCAAAGATTCCACGAGGCAGGCGAGGTCACGCGTGACCGGTTTCATTGAATTCTTTGTAGTCGACAAGAAATAGTTTGAAGTTACAAAAGGCTTTCAATAACCCCTTCAGTGCACCGGCCCTGATCAGATCCAGGCTTCCGATGACAGGAAGGATCGAGACGCTCAGGGGAAGGCACGGAATGAAAAGATTTACGGGCGTCCCTGTGACATGCCGGCCTGGGCGATAATTGGCTTCTGGAAATTGTATGGGTGATCGATGGTCGGCACGGACTCGGTGGGCCGAAGGGCCTGTTTCCACTCGGTATCTCGAAAGGCTAAAGCCGATAGTAAATCTCAGCCTTCCTCTCCCCTGCCCCTCATTCTCCAACCCCCTTCTCTCTCTCTCTCTCCCCCCCTCCCTCTCTCTCCCCCTCCCTCACTCTCTCTCTCCCTCCCTCTCTCTCCCTCTTTCCCCCCTCCCTCACTCTGTCTCCCCCTCCCTTTCTCTCCCTTTCTCCCCCTCCCTCTCTCTCTCTCTCTCTCTCTCTCTCTCTCTCTCTCTCTCTCTCTCTCTCTCTCTCTCTCTCTCTCTCTCTCCCCCTCTCTCTCTCCCCCTTCATCTCCCCCTCCCTCTCTCTCCCCCTCCCTCTCTCCCTCTCTCTCCCCCCCCCACTCTCTCCCTCTCTCTCCCCTCCCTCTCTCTCTCTCTCTCCCTCCCTCCCTCTTCCCCTCTGCCCTTTTCTCACAGCCCGCAGGTTCCGTTTAACTCTTAGAGACGTCTACTATGATTCTGTGCATCCACCCAATTTAGTTTAGTTTAGTTTAGAGATACAGCACGGAAACAGGCCTTCGGCCCACCGGGTCCGGGCCGACCAGCGATCCCAGCACACTAACACTATCCTACACACACTAAGGACATTTTGTACATTTATACCAAGCCAATTAACCCACAAACCTGCACGTCTTTGGAGTGTGGGAGGAAACTGATGATCTCGGAGAAAACCCACGCGGGTCACGGGGAGAGCGTACAAACTCCGTACAGACGGCGCCCGTAGTCGGGATGGAACCCGGGTCTCTGGCGCTTTAACTGCGGTAAGGCAGCAACTCTACCGCTGCACCACCGTGACACCCGATTTATTCCTGTCATGATTTTATACACCTCGATAAGATCACCCCTCATCCTCCTGCGCTCCAAGGAATAGGGACCCAGAAACTCGTGCCCCTCTGACCTAAAACATATACATGTTCATTGGTGATAACAGGTATAACAGGTATAACAGAGCTTTATTTGATAGGAGCAGAATTAGGCCATTCGGCCCATCAGGTCTACTCCGCCATTCAATCATGGCCGATCTATCTCTCCCTCCTAACCCCATTCCCCCTGCCTTCTCCCCCATAACCCCAGCCACCCGTATGGTGGACAAACTAGTCTGGAGCGGGCCAGTCGGCAACATTCCCTGACGGACGTTAGTTTAGTTTTTTAGATCAATTTAGAGATACAGCGCGGAATCAGGCCCTTCGGCCCACCGAGTCCATGCTGACCGGCGATCCCCGTACACCAGCACTATCCCACACACACTAGGGACAATTTGCACCAAGCCAATCAGCCGATAACCCTGTCCGTCTTTGGAGTGCGGGAGGAAACTGGAGCGCCCGGAGAAAACCCACGCGGGTCA
>NC_135963.1:3467053-3497053 GCF_053455715.1 Rhinoraja longicauda
CTCAGTCTGAAGAAGGGTCTCGACCGAAACGTCACCCATTCCTTCTCTCCAGAGATGCTGCCTGACCCGCCGAGTTACTCCAGCATTTTGTGTCGATCTCTGCTTCCTGAAGTCCGGTACAGCGATTCCCAAGCTGAAGATTGAGTCCGTCTTAACCAACCTGATCTCCCGGTGGCTCAGCACTTCAATTCCCCCTCCCACTCCCAACCTGACCTTTCTGTCCTGGGCCTCCTCCATTGTCAGAGTGAGGCCCAGCTTGAATTGGAGGAACAGCACCTCATATTTCACTTGGGTGGTTTACACCCCAGCGGTATGAACATTGACTCTCCAACTTCAGATGGTCCCTGCTTTCCTCTCTCCATCCCCTCCCCCATCCCAGTTCTCCACCAGTCTTCCTGTCTCCGACTACATCCTATCTTTGTCCCGAACCCCTCCCCTGACATCAGTCTGAAGAAGGGTCTCGACCCGAAACGTCGCCCATTTCCTTCTCTCCCGAGATGCTGCCTGACCCGCTGAGTTCCTCCAGCATTTTGTATCTACTGAGAAAAAACACAACCTGGTCCAGCCAGTCCACTTACGTCACTGAGTCCATGTGGAGCGAACATGTTGCTGGGGAGACGAACACCCGGAGAAATGAAGGGAAATATAAATTATGGAAGAACAGAACTAATTAGAAAGCGATATCTCCAGAGCAGTGAGGACGTACACACAACCTCAATTAGATCCTGCCTGAGTTTTGTCTCAGTTCCTTTCTGGTTTTATTTTTTTATAGTTTTCGAGTAAAGTGCGGAAACAGGCCCTCTTGGCCCGCCGGGACCGCGCCGCCGAATGGCCTCCTCCTGCACCTATTGTCTATTGTCTATTGTAAACAAAGAAACATAGAAACATAGACAATAGGTGCAGGAGGAGGCCCAGTCGGCCCCTGAGCCAGCACCGCCATTCAATGTGATCATGGCTGATCATCCACAATCAGTACCCCGTTCCTGCCTTCTCCCCATATCCCTTGATTCCGTTTGCCCCAGAGCAAAATCTAACTCACTCTCGAAAACATCCAGAGAATCGGCCTCCACCTGCCTTCTGAGGCGGAGAATTCCACAGATTCACAACTCTCCGGGTGAAAAAGTTTTTCCTCATCTCAGTCCTAAATGCCTCCCCCTTATTCTTAAAGGGGTACAGTGAAAAAACTTTTTTGTTGCGTGCTAACCAGTCAGCGGAAAGACCAAACAAGATTACAATCAAAGTCGTCCACATTGTACGGATACACAATAAAGGAACGGTGGCGCAGCGGTAGAGTTGCTGCCTCACAGCGCCAGAGACCCGGGTTCCATCCCGACTACGGGTGCTGTCTGTATGGAGTTTGTACGTTCTCCCCGTGACCTGCGTGGGTTTTCCCCGGGTGCTCCGGTTTCTTCCCACACTCTAACGACCTACAAGTTTTGTTTAATCGGCTTTGGTAATATTGTAAAATAATCCCGAGTGTGTGTAGGATAGTGTTAATGTGCGGGGATCGCTGGTCGGCACGGACCCGGTGGACAGAAGGGCCTGTTTCCACGCTGTATCTCGAAACTAAACCAAACCAAAAAGGACAACCGTGTAGGAAGGAACTGCAGGTGCTGGTTTACATCGAAGATGGACACAAAGTGCTGGAGTAACTCAGCGGGACGGGCCGCATCTCTGGAGAGAAGAATGGGTGACGTTTCGGGTCGAGACCCTTCTTCAGGCTGAGAGTCTGGGGAGACGGAACTGAGAGATATGAAAAGGTACTTAGAGTAAATTAATGATAGGCATGCAAAATGACAGATCAAAGCCATTCTCTAAAACTAAAAACTAAACCTAAAACTACCGCTCCGCCACTGTGCCATCCCGACTACGGGCGCCGTCTGTACGGAGTTTGTACGTTCTCCCCGTGACCTGCGTGGGTTTTCTCCGAGATCTTCGGTTTCCTCCCACACTCCAAAAGACGTGCAGGTTTGTAGGTTAATTGGCTTGGTAAATGTAGAAATTCTCCCCAGTGTGGGTGTAGGATGGTGTTAGTGTGCGGGGATCGCTGGTCGGCGCGGACCCGGTGGGCCGAAGGGCCTGTTTCCGCGCTGTATCCTAAAACTAAACTAAACCACTGTGGCACCCCGACTACGGGCGCCGTCTGTACGGAGTTTGTACGTTCTCCCCGTGACCACGTGGGTTTTCTGCAGGTTCTTCGGTATCCTCCCACACTCCAAAGACGGACAGGTTTGTAGGTTAATTGGTTTGGTGCAAGTGTAAATTGTCCCCAGCGTGTGTGTGTAGGATAGTGTTAGTGTGCGGGGATCGCTGGTCGGTGCGGACTCGGTGGGCCGAAGGGCCTGTTTCCGCGATGTATCTCTAAACGAAACTAAACGAAACTGAACCTAAACCAGGGATCACAGCTTAAGGATAAGGGAGAAGTCTTTTAGGACCGAGATGAGAAAACATTTCTTCACACAGAGAGTGGTGAATCTGTGGAATTCTCTGCCACAGAAGGTAGTTGAGGCCAGTTCATTGGCTATATTTAAGAGGGAGTTAGATGTGGCCATTGTGGCTAAAGGGATCAGGGGGTATGGAGAGAAGGCAGGTACGGGATACTGAGTTGGATGATCAGCCATGATCATATTGAATGGCAGTGCAGGCTCGAAGGGCCGAATGGCCTCCTCCTGCACCTATTTTCTATGTTTCTATGTTTCTATGCAGCATGACCTCCCAACTTCTAGAACCACCGCTGCACCACTGAGACACTCTCCGGGCAGGTTCCAAGGAAGTGGAGATTGGGAAAGGGATACACAATGAATGGCCAGCGGCCAGAGATGCCGCAGACTTTGAAGACTGACGGCCAGATCTCGGTGTGAAAGAAAGCACTGAGAGTGAAACATGTGTTGGCAGGGATGCAAGGCAAGAATGCAAAGCAGTCGCCAAACCTCCCACACACCACGGCTGCAACAGCCTCAGCTGTGAAAGGCAGGGCCTAGACCGCCAGGCTCAGTCATCCTGCATCTGTACACTGTGGGCGGCTGTAGTCAGGCGTAGTCTTTCCGCTGACTGGTTAGCACGCAACAAAAGCTTTGCACTGTACCTCGGTACACGTGACAATAAACTGAAACTATACTTTACTGGACCTTATCTTGCACCAAATGTCATTCCCTTTATCCTGTATCTGTATACTGTGGATGGTTTGAATTTCTCCTTCTCCCTCTCCTCTCTCCCTCTCCTTCTCCCTCCCCCTCTCCCTCTCCCTCTCCTTCTCCCTCTCCCCTCTCCCTCTCCCTCTCCCTCTCCCTCTCCCTCTCCCTCTCCCTCCCTCTCCCTCTCCCTCTCCCTCTCCCTCTCCCTCTCCCTCTCCCTCTCCCTCTCCCTCTCCCTCTCCCTCTCCCTCTCCCTCTCCCTCTCCTCTCCCTCTCCCTCTCCCTCTCCCTCTCCCTCTCCCTCTCCCTCTCCCTCTCCCTCTCCCTCTCCCTCTCCTCTCCCTCTCCCTCTCCCTCTCCCTCTCCCTCTCCCTCTCCCTCTCCCTCTCCCTCTCCCTCTCCCTCTCCCTCTCCCTCTCTTTCTCCCTCCCCCCTCTCCCTCTCCCTCTCCCTCTCCCTCTCCCTCTCCCTCTCCCTCTCCCTCTCCCTCTCCCTCTCCCTCTCCCTCTCCCTCTCCCTCTCCCTCTCCTCTCCCTCTCCTCTCCCTCTCCCTCTCCCTCCCTCTCCTCTCCCTCTCCCTCTCCCTCTCCCTCTCCCTCTCCCTCTCCCTCTCCCTCTCCCTCTCCCTCTCCCTCTCCCTCTCCCTCTCCTCTCCCTCTCCTCTCCCTCTCCCTCTCCCTCTCCCTCTCCCTCTCCCTCTCCCTCTCCCTCTCCCTCTCCCTCTCTTTCTCCCTCCCCCTCCCCCTCTCCCTCTCCCTCTCCCTCTCCCTCTCCCTCTCCCTCTCCCTCTCCCTCTCCCTCTCCCTCTCCCTCTCCCTCTCCCTCTCCCTCTCCCTCTCCCTCTCCCTCTCCCTCTCCCTCTCCCTCTCCCTCTCCCTCTCCCTCTCCTCTCCCTCTCTCCCTGTACCTGCACACTGTGGAAGACTCGATTGTAACCATGTATTGTCTTTCTGCTGACTGGTCTGCACGCAACAAAAGTAGTTGCTGAATCGAGGACCAGAGGACATAGTTTAAGGTAAGGGGGAAAAAGATTTAATAGGAATCTGAGGGGTAACTTTTTCGCACAGAGGGTGGTGGGTGTACGGAACGAGCTGCCGGAGGAGGTAGTGGAGGCTGGGACTATCACAGCGTTCAAGAAACATTCAGACAGGTCCATGGATAAGACGGGTTAGGAGAGATAGTCAGAACTCACTCAGAGAGTTGTAAATCTGTGGAATTCTCTGCCTCAGAAAGCAGAGGAGGCCAGTTCTCTGAATGCATTCAAGAGAGAGCTAGATAGAGCTCTTAAGGATAGCGGAGTCAGGGGGTATAGGGAGAAGGCAGGAACAGGGTACTGGTTGAGAATGATCAGCCATGATCACATTGAATGGTGGTGCTGGCTCGAAGGGCCGAATGGCCTACTCCTGCACCTATTGTCTATTGTCTATTGATATGGGCCAAACGCGGGCAGGTGGGACTTGTGTAGATGGGGCAGGTTGGCCGGTGTGGGCAAGTAGGGCCGAAGGGCCTGTTTCCATTCTGTGGTACCCTATGACTCTAAAAACCTTTAACAGTACCGATAGACAATGGACGTGCCACGTGACAATAACCATATAACAACTACAGCACGGAAACAGGCCTGTCCGGCCCTACCAGTCCACGCCGACCACTCTCTCTGACCTAGTCTCATCTACCTGCTCTCAGACCATAACCCTCTAATCCCCTCTTATCCATATACCTATCCAATTTACTCTTAAATAATAAAATCGAGCCTGCCTCCACCACTTCCACCGGAAGCCCATTCCATACAGCCACCACCCTCTGAGTAAAGAAGTTACCCCTCATGTTACCCCTAAACTTTTGTCCCTCAATTCTGAAGCTATGTCCCCTTGTTGGAATCTTCCCCACTCTCAAAGGGAAAAGCCTACCCACGTCAACTCTGTCCGTCCCTCTTAAAATTTTTAAAACCTCTATCAAGTCCCCCCTCAACCTTCTACGCTCCAAAGAATAAAGACCCAACCTGTTCAACCTCTCTCTGTAGCCTAAGTGCTGAAACCCAGGCAACATTCTAGTAAATCTCCTCTGTACCCTCTCCATTTTGTAGACATCCTTCCTATAATTTGGCGACCAGAACTGCACACCATACTCCAGATTCGGCCTCACCAATGCCCTGTACAATTTTAACATTACATCCCAACTTCTATATTCGATGCTCTGATTTATAAAGGCAAGCATACCAAACGCCTTCTTCACCACCCTATCCACATGAGATTCCACCTTCAGGGAACAATGCACAGTTATTCCCAGATCCCTCTGTTCCACTGCATTCCTCAATTCCCTACCATTTACCCTGTACGTCCTATTTTGATTTGTCCTACCAAAATGCAGCACCTCACACAATAGACGAGACTAAACTGATCTCAGGCACGCCTTCCATGAGAAATTCCCCAAGTTCTCCCAAAACCCTTTCATCCATCCCTGGTGTATTTCCCTGGCACCAGTCCACTCTAATCTTTCCAATACCACCCCCGTGGACTTCCGAACAATTTCTCCTAAATTAACCTCCTAACAACGCCTGCTGAAAATCTGGAACAGTTTCTGACACCAGGTTATAAATGCCATTGGATATAATCTATCACCAGTGATGTAAAATCAGAAAAAATGGTTTCAATATGGGAAGGAGCTTGTTTGACCCATCAAGTCTAGTCTAGTTTAGTTCAGTTCCAGTTCAGTTTGTTGTCACGTGTACCGAGGTACAGTGAAAAGAGTCCAGGACCAGAGGGCACAGCCTCAGAATTAAAGGACGTTCCTTTAGGAAGGAGATGAGGAGCAATTTCTTTAGTCAGAGGGCGGTGAATCTGTGGGTTTCTTTGCCACAGACGGCTGTGGAGGCCAAGTCAGTGGATATTTTAAGGCAGAGATAGACAGATTCTTGATTAGTGCGGGTGTCAGGGGTGATAGAAACATAGAAAATAGGTGCAGGAGTAGGCCATTCGGCCCTTCGAGCCTGCACCGGCATTCAATATGATCATGGCTGATCATCCAACTCAATATCCCGTACCTGCCTTCTCTCCCTACCCCCTGATCCCTTTAGCCACAAGGGCCACATCTAACTCCCTCTTAAATATAGCCAATGAACTGGCCTCAACTACCTTCTGTGGCAGAGAATTCCACAGATTCACCACTCTCTGTGTGAAAAAAAACTTTCTCATCTCGGTCCTAAAAGACTTCCCCCTTATCCTTAAACTGTGACCCCTTGTTCTGGACTTCCCCAACATCGGGAACAATCTTCCTGCATCTAGCCTGTCCAACCCCTTATGAATTTTGTAAGTTTCTATAAGATCCCCCCTCAATCTCTCTAAATTCCAGCGAGTTCAAGCCGAGTCTATCCAGTCTTTCTTCAAATGAAAGTCCTGCCATCCCAGGAATCAATCTGGTGAACCTTCTCTGTACTCCCTCTATGGCAAGAATGTCTTTCCTCAGATTAGGAGACCAAAACTGTACGCAATACTCCAGGTGTGGTCTCACCAATGCCCTGTACAACTGCAGCAGAACCTCCCTGCTCCTATACTCAAATCCCCTCGCTATGAATGCCAACATACCATTCGCTTTCTTCACTGCCTGCTGCACCTGCATGCTTGCTTTCAATGACTGGTGCACCACGACACCCAGGTCACGTTGCATCTCCCTTTCTCCTAATCGGCCACCATTCAGGTAATACTCTGCTTTCCTGTTCTTGCCGCCAAAGTGGATAACCTCACATTTATCCACATTATATTGCATCTGCCATGCATTTGCCCACTTGCCTAACCTATCCAAGTCACGTTGCAGCCTCCTAGCATCCTCCTCGCAGCTAACACTGCCACCCAGCTTCGTGTCATCCGCAAACTTGGAGATGTTGCATTCAATTCCCTCGTCCAAATCATTAATATACACTGTAAATAACTGGGGTCCCAGCACTGAGCCTTGCGGTACCCCACTAGTCACTGCCTGCCATTCTGAAAAGGACCCGTTTATTCCTACTCTTTGCTTCCTGTCTGCCAGCCAGTTCTCTATCCACAGATTAGAAGACGGGGAGAAGGCAGGAGAATGGGGCTAGGAGGGAGAGATAGAGCAGCCACGATTGAATGGCGGAGTAGACTTGATGGGCCGAGTGGCCTAATTCTGCTCCTATCACTTATGACCTAATGAATAAATAAAGAAAGTGCCAGATCCCTGTTTTTCCGGCACCTTCGTTCGGCAGCTGTGAAAGTGGCTCAACATGTCAAACTGTGAAAAATAAAGTTAGATTTCCTTCGCTGGAACAGGGAAATATAAAATAGCAATTTGCAGCATCTCTGTGCTGGTCTCGACATCAAAAGTTTTGGTAAATTGCCCCAGCGTCCACGCTCCCTCATTAGATGTGTCAAGCCGTTTTCAGCTGTGATGTTAAGAGGCACTTAAGCGATCTTGAAATGGTGGAGATTCTGTGTGCAATCTTGTTCAAAGTGCAACCAGCTCTGATTTAAAACGCTCACATCTCCTTTCAAATGTCTCCATCTCTCTGTCCTCTCTCTGGTCTTACATCCCACGGGGGGGGGTTAACGTATGATGAGCGTTTATCGGCACTGGAGTTTGGAAGGATGAAGGGGAGGACACCTCATTGAAACTTAACGAATAGTGAAAGGCTTCGATAAGGTGGATGTGGAGAAGATGTTTCCACTTCAGCATGCGTGTGTTTGCACATGTGTGTGTGTACGTGTTTGGGTGTGTGCGCGCATGAGCGTGTGCATGTTTGTGTGTGATTGTGTGAGTGTGCGCGCGTATGTGTGAGTGCGTGTGTGTGCGCACGTGTGAGTGAGTGTGCGTGTGTGTGTGTGTGAGTGCATGTATGTGTGTGTGCGTGTAAGTGTGCGTGTGTGTATGCGTGTGTGTGTGTGCACATGTAAGTGAGTGTTCATGAGTGTGTGTGTGTGTGTGTGTGAGTGTGTGTGTGTGTGCACATGTGAGTGAGTGTGTGTGTGTGTGTGTGTGCGTGTGTGTGTGTGCACATGTAAGTGAGTGTTCATGAGTGTGTGTGTGTGTTTGTGTGTGTGTGTGTGTGTGTGTGTGTGTGTGTGTGTGTGTGTGTGTGCGTGTGTGCATGTGTGATTGTGTGTGTGTGCGTGTGTTTGTGTGCACGTGTGAATGAGTGTGTGTGTGTGCGTGCGTGTGTGCGTGTAAGTATGCGTGTGTGTGCGTGTGTGTGCATGTGTGTGTGTGTACCCATGTAAGTGAGTGTTCATGAGTGTGTGTGTGTTTGTGTGTGTGTGGGAGTGTGTGTGAGTGTGCATGTGTGTGTGTGTGCGCGTGTGTGTGTGCGTGTGCGCACGTATGTGTGAGTGCATGTATGTGCACATGTGTGTGTGTGAGTGTGCATGTGTACGTGTGAGTGCATGTGTATTTGAGTAGGCGTATGTGCACATTCAGTAACTAGTCTGCCTGTCACATTAACAGCCCGAGGTAGAGAGAGAGTGGTGTGTTGCTGAAGTACTCCAGCATTTTGTGTCCGTCTTCAGTTTGCTGAGTTACTCCAGCATTTTGTGTCCGTCTTCGGTTTGGACCAGCGTGTGCAGCTCATTCCTGCACTGAGAGTGTGCTATGTTGGCTTGGAGAGCCTTGTGGGGTCCCTCAGTGAATCTGCCAAGTGGTTTCATTGAACCTACTGATAATGATATCCAGATTTGACGTCAGGCGTTGATGTCCCCCATCTGATGTTGCCGGAGGGGGAGGGGTAGGTGCGTGGAACAGAGCATAAGGGCGAGTGAGATTTCACAGCAGATTTAACAAATGCAATTTTGTTACAATAGACAATAGGCGCAGGAGGAGACCATTCGGCCCTTCGAGCCAGCACCGCCATTCAATGTGATCATGGCTGATCATTCTCAATCAGTACCCCGTTCCTGCCTTCTCCCCATACCCCCTGACTCCGCTATCCTTAAGAGCTCTATCCAGCTCTCTCTTAAATGCATTCAGAGAATTGGCCTCCACTGCCTTCTGAGGCAGAGAATTCCACAGATTCACAACTCTCTGAGTGAAAAAGTTTTTCCTCATCTCCGTTCTAAATGGCCTACCCCTTATTCTTAAACTGTGGCCCCTTGTTCTGGACTCCCCCCAACATTGGGAACATGTTTCCTGCCTTTAACGTGTCCAACCCCTTAATAATCTTATACGTTTCGATAAGATCTCCTCTCATCCTCGCATACAAGCCTAGTCACTCCAGTCTTTCAACATATGAAAGTCCCGCCATTCCAGGAATTAACCTAGTAAACCTACGCTGCACGCTCTCAATAGCGTGCTTGTTCTTGAGATGTAAGTGTTTACGACTTTCCTCAGAAGACATTTTTCTCAGCGGCAACCAAGCATCAACTTGTGTTGGAAGGAACTGCAGACGCTGGCTTACACCGAAGACAGACACAAAATGCTGGAGTAACTCAGTGGGTCAGGCAGCATCTCTGGAGAGAAGGAATGGGTGACGTTTGGGGTCGAGACCCTTCTTCAAACCAAGTATCAACCTGCTCACATGGAGACTAAACTGAGGAAGACTGGTCACTTTCTATCCCTGGAAAGGTCTAAAGGACACTAACATAAGAAGTCTGAAGAAGGATCTCGACCCGAAACGTCACCCATTCCTTCTCTCCTGAGATGCTGCCTGACCTGCTGAATTACTCCAGCACTTTGTGAATAAATACCTTCGAAAGGACACTAATGGTGGTTTAGACTTGATCGACAACAGGGGCGGCACGGTGGCGCAGTGGTAGAGTTGCTGCCTTACAGCGCCAGAGACCCGTGTTCGATCCTGACCACGGGTGCAGTCTGTGCGGTGTTTGTACGTTCTCCCCGTGACCTGCGAGGGTTTTCTTTGAATGCTCAAGTTTCTTTTCACACACACACACACACACACACACACACACACACACACACACACACACACACACGCACACGCACACGCACACGCACACGCACACGCACACACACACACGCACATGCACAAACGCAAACGCACACACACACACGCACACACATGCACAAACACACACACACACACACGCACGCACACACACACATGCACAAATGCACAAACACACACACACACACACAAACACACACACACACACACACACATGCACAAACGCACACACACAAACACACACACACACACACACACATACATACACACACACACACACACACACACACACACACACACACACACACACACACACACACACACATGCATAAACAAACACACACACACATGCACAAACGCACAACTTACAAACACACATACACCCACTCACACTGCAAACTACCGGTTTATACATTAATTGGCTTTGGTAAAGATTGTAAATTGTCCCCGTTGTGTAGGATAGGAAGTGTGTAGTTTCTGCTAGCTGGTTAGCACGCAACAAACTGCTTCTTGCTGTGCCTCAGTACAGGTGACAATAAACTAAACCGATAGTGCTGGAGTACGGGGCTGGTCGCTGGTCGGCGAGGGACTCGGTCGGCCAAAGGCCCTGTTTCTGCGCTGGCTCTAAAAACGAAACTAAACGAAAAAAATCCAAACAGTTTCACGACAAGCATTTTGTTTTAAAAATGAATGGAACAGCGGAACACCAGAGAGCCCTTAGAATGTGTAACGCATTCCCTCAAAGAGCAGCTGGCAAGTGACCAGGCTGGGCGGAGGACAATTAGATGCAGGAGCGCTGGGGGAACGGAGAGGGGTAAAGGAGCAGAGGTTATAAAGTGAGATCATGTCAAATGGGAGGACGTACTGTGAAATAAAACTCCTCGCTGTGTTTTCTCTCCCATAGAAAGAATGTGATCCTGTGTGGTCGAAAAGGCTTTTGACACATTGGTCTTCATCAGACATTGAGCATTGAGTGCAGATGTTGGGAGGTCATGTTGCAGTTGCATCAGACGCCGGTGAGATGACATTCAGTTCAGTTCAGGAAGGAGCTGCAGATGCTGGTTTAAACCGACGATGGACACAAAAAGCTGGAGTAACTCAGCGGGGACAGGCAGCGTCTCTGGAGAGAAGGATCGGGCGACATTTCGGGTCGAAACCTGAAGAAACTTCACCCATTCCTTCTCTCCAGAGATGCTGCCTGTCCCGCTCAGTTACCCCAGCTCTTTGTGGCTAGCTTTAGTTTAGTTTAGTTTAGTTCAGAGGTACAGCGCGGAAACAGGCCCTTCGGCCCACCGAGCCTGCGCCGACCAGCGATCCCCGCACACCAACGCTATCCCACACACACACAATTGGGACAATTTACAATTATACCAAGCCAATTAACCTACAAACCTGGACATCTTTGGAGCGCAGGAGGAAACTGGTGATCCAGGTTGGGCTGAGGGGACCTGTTTCCGTGCTGCGCGACTCTGACGCTGTGAGTTTCTGGGTTTTGTTTTGTTAATTCCTTAGTTTTATTCATTCCCAGATGCGGCCACAATGTTGCTTCACCTTCCAGAGCCGTGGCAATTGTTGGGTATGTGACATTACCCGTGACAGGGCCACGCCCCGGGGGTGGGAATTCTAGTTGAGAACATCCAGGTGTTCCCTTCATGTAGATGTTGCCAACTTTCTCACTCCCAAATAAGGGACAAAAGGTGACGTCACCGCCCGGCGCCCCACGTGACCTCACCCAGCCAGCGTCCACGTGCTCCCGCTCCACCAATGTCAGGCGAACACACTTGGACCCGCTCCCCGAACACACTCTGTTAGCCTACACTGTCTGGGCCTACAGCGCCCCCCCGGGCCTACACTCTCCGGGCCTACAGCGGCCCCCGGGCCTACAGTGTCCGGGCCTACAGTGTCCGGGCCTACAGTGTCCGGGCCTACAGTGTCCGGGCCTACAGTGTCCGGGCCTACAGTGTCCGGGCCTACAGTGTCCGGGCCTATAGCGGCCCCCGGGCCTACAGTGTCCGGGCCTACACTGTCCGGGCCTACAGTGTCCGGGCCTACAGTGTCCGGGCCTACAGTGTCCGGGCCTACAGCGGCCCCCGGGCCTACAGTGTCTGGGCCTACACTCTCCGGGCCTACAGCGGCCCCCGGGCCTACAGTGTCCGAACCTACAGTGTCCGGGCCTACAGTGTCCGGGCCTACAGTGTCCGGGCCAACAGTGCCCGGGCCTACAGCGTCCGGGCCTACAGTGTCCGGGCCTACAGTGTCCGGGCTTACAGTGTCCGGGCCTACAGCGGCCCCCGGGCCTACAGTGTCCGGGCCTACAGTGTCCGGGCCTACAGCGGCCCCCGGGCCTACACTGTCCGGGCCTACACTGTCTGGGCCTACAGCGCCCCCCAGGCCTAATACGGGACAAGGGCGATCCTGTATAGCCCAATATACAGGATGTCCCGGCTAATAGGGGACAGGTGGCAACCCTACATTCATGATAACCACATTTGTTAGCGAGACGCACAATGGATCGATATTGGGGGGGGGGGGAGAAAATACCCCCTACCCTCCCCCCCCCCCCCCCCCCCCCGCTCCAAACCAGAGACAAACCTGGTGACAGAATTGTAAAGCACATGGACAGAACACATGACATTTCCATCCAAATAGATTAACGGGATGCAGCAATCGTTGTCAAGAGTGATCTTTGAAGCTGAGCAAATTGCAGCATTCAAAAGAGAATTTGATAAGTCCTTGAATATATTAAAAGGAAAGGGAGAATATATATTTTTTAAAACCCAGGGAGAATTGAATTAGATTAAGCAGTGTGGACTCAGCACCCTGTATTTACTAAAAGTGTCGACTTTAAGTTTATTTAATGCGATGCTGTTTAGCTTCACAAGGGGATGAGCAGCAGTCACTTTGTGGCTGATAACACACTGATTCATGACCGCTGTTAAGTGCGGCTCCCTTCCTTCTTAAGGCAGGATTATGCACATTATTTGTTCGTGTCAACACTACGAGAGATTTCAGCTCAGACGGAGTTCCGACCGGCAAGAAAGTCTCAGCAAATTGTAGGCACAGTCCAGACCATCGCACAAACCAACCTCCCTTCCATCGACTCCATCTACACCTCACGCTGCCTCGGCAAGGCCAGCAGCATAATCAAGGACCAGTCTCACCCCGGCCACTCCCTCTTCTCCCCTCTCCCATCGGGCAAATGGTACAGAAGTGTGAAAACGCACACCTCCAGATTCAGGGACAGTTTCTTCCCAGCTGTTATCAGGCAACTGAACCGTCCTACCACAACCAGAGAGCAGTGCTGAACTACTATATCCCTCTTTGAAACATAGGAACATAGAAACATTTAAAATAGGTGCAGGAGGAGGCCATTTGGCCCTTCGAGCCAGCCCATTCATTGTGTGTAAAATAACTGCAGATGCAGGTACAAATCAAAGGTATTTATTCACAAAATGCTGGAGTAACTCAGCAGGTCAGGCAGCATCTCGGGAAAGAAGGAATGGGTGACGTTTCGGGTCGAGACCCTTCATCAGACTGAAGAATGGTCTCGACCCGAAACGTCACCCATTCCTTCTCTCCTGAGATGCTGCCTGACCTGCTGAGTTACTCCAGCATTTTGTGAATAAACACCGCCATTCATTGTGATCGTGGCTGATCATCCACAATCAGTAACCCGTGCCTGCCTTCTCCCCATACCCCCTTGATTCCGCTAGCCCCTAGAGCTCTAACTAACTCTCTTTTAAATTCATCCAGTGAATTAGCCTCCACTGCCCTCTGTGGCAGAGAATCCCACAAATTCACAACTCTCGGACCATCTTTAATCATACTTTACCTTGCACTAAACATGTGTCTGTACACTGTAAACGGCTTGATTGTAATCGTGCGTTGTCTTTCCGCCGACTGGTTAGCACGAGACATAAGTTTTTCACTGTACCTCGGTACACGGGACAAAAAACTGAACTGAACTGAAAATTCATTAAAAAGTGACGTGGTTTGTTTTTGATCAGCTGCTGAGACGAATAAGAATCCAGCCTCTTCAAAATGATTCAGAACTGCATCACCATACATGAATATACATCGCTTGCTCTTTGAGGTTCCCTAAGAAGGTTTTAGCTTCTGTGCCCGGCTCCATTTTAATTCAACGTTGCATCTTTTCTCGTCAGTCCAATATCAAAACTGATGGGATGAATCTTCCTGGCCAGTCCCCAGCAGTTTCAAACGTAGATGTTGTGACTGCAAAGATGCTCGCTCCACCTCGAAACAGCCCGATCTCACTTACATTCCCTGCCATTTGCATTGATGAGGTGCAACCAGTCATCGAAACATAGAAAAATAGGTGCAGGAGGAGGAGGCCATTTGGTCCTTTGAGCCAACACCGCCATTCATTGTGATCATGGCTGATCATCCACAATCAGTAACCCGTGCCTGCCTTCTCCTCGTATCCCTTGATTCCGTTAGCACCTACAGCTCTAACTAGCAGGGATTCATGATAAATGGACCACACCGACACAAGTGAAGGAACAGAGGGGCTTTGACATCTGTGTTCACAGATCTTCAACACAGTGTGTCTCTGTGATTTTGTGACTCTGTGTCTCTGTGTCTCTGTGACTCTGTGTCCCTGTGTCTCTGTGACTCTGTGTCCCTGTGTCTCTGTGACTCTGTGTCTCTGTGTCTCTGTGTCTCTGTGTATCTGTGTCTCTGTGACTCTGTGACTCTGTGACTGTGTCTCTGTGTCTCTGTGTCTCTGTGACTCTGTGTCCCTGTGTCTCTGTGACTCTGTGTCCCTGTGTCTCTGTGACTCTGTGTCCCTGTGTCTCTGTGACTCTGTGTCTCTGTGTCTCTGTGTCTCTGTGTCTCTGTGTCTCTGTGTCTCTGTGTCTCTGTGTCTCTGTGTCTCTGTGTCTCTGTGTCTCTGTGTCTCTGTGTCTCTGTGTCTCTGTGACTCTGTGTCTCTGTGACTCTGTGACTCTGTGACTGTGTCTCTGTGTCTCTGTGTCTCTGTGACTCTGTGTCTCTGTGACTCTGTGACTCTGTGACTGTGTCTCTGTGTCTCTGTGACTCTGTGTCTCTGTGACTCTGTGACTCTGTGTCTCTGTGTCTCTGTGTCTCTGTGACTCTGTGACTCTGTGACTCTGTGACTCTGTGACTGTGTCTCTGTGACTCTGTGTCTCTGTGTCTCTGTGTCTCTGTGTCTCTGTGACTCTGTGTCTCTGTGACTCTGTGACTCTGTGTCTCTGTGTCACTACCTGCTCGGCATTTGTTCGATTTTATACTCTGGATGAAGGATAGCTTCTCTGGAACTGGTAAAGAGCCTATTTTATGTAATGTGCTGCTGCTGATGTTCAGACGAGATTAATTTGCAGGCTTCCATTTCCAGCCGTTTAAGCTGCTTAAACTAATTATCGGAAAATGTGTTTCCATTTTATGGCCCAACTTATCAGCAGCAAATGGCCACGTAGAACACCGAGCGAGGAGGAACACTGTTCCACCATCTCGGTGGAGTCTATATATAATTATCAAGCAGTTACCTCAAGAAACATATAAAATTATAAAAGGACTGGACAAGCTAGATGCGGGTAAAAATGTTCCCAATGTCGGGCGAGTCCAGAACCAGGGGCCACACACACAGTCTAAGAATAAAGGGGAGGCCATTTAAAACTGAGGTGAGAAAAAACTTTTCCACCCAGAGAATTTGTTGTGAATTTGTGGAATTCTCTGCCACAGAGGGCAGTGGAGACCAATTCACTGGATGAATTTAAGAGAGAGTTAGATAGAGCTCTAGGGGCTAGCGGAATCAAGGGATATGGGGAGAAGGCAGGCACGGGTTACTGATTGTGGATGATCAGCAATGGATGGCGGTGCTGGCTCGAAGGACCGAATGGCCTCCTCCTGCACCTATTTTCTATGTTTCCATGTTTCTGGATGTGAACCACAATTAGTGTTGTTGATGCCGTGTGATATTTCATCTAGTCTTAATCAGGACATTTTCTCAGCTGGTTCAACCCAAAGATAGGTACGAAATGCTGGATTTACTCAGCGGGTCAGGCAGCATCTCAGAGAGGCCCAGCCTAGTCGTCGTACAGGTTTCACTGTTGTCCTGTTGAGTTTTACTGTCGGGGCGGTCATGGTGATGCAGCGGTAGAGTTGCTGCCTTACAGCGCATGCAGCGCCGGAGACCCGGGTTCCATCCAGACAACGGGCGCCATCTGTACGTTCTCCCCGTGACCTGCGTGGGTTTTCCCTCAGAGAACGTCGGTTTCCTCCCACACTCCAAAGACGTGCAGGTTTGTAGGTTAATTGGCTTTGGTATAAATGTAAAAATTGTCCCTAGTGGGTGTAGGATAGTGTTAGTGTGTGGGGATCGCTGGTCGGCGCGGACCCGGTGGGCCGAAGGGCCTGTTTCCGCACTGTATCTCTAAACTAAACTAAACGAAACAGTTTAATCATTAAAGACTTTAGAGATACAGCGCGGAAACAGGCCCTCCGGCCCACCGGGTCCACACCGACCATCGATCCCCGCGCACGAACACTACCCTACACACACTAGGGACAGATTACAATTTTTACCAAAGCCAATTAACCTACAAACCTGCACGTCTTTGGAGTGTGGGAGGAAACCGGAGCATCCGGAGAAAACCCGGGTTGGTCACGGGGAGAACGTACAAACTCCGCACAGACAGCACCCATAGTCGGGATCAAACCTGTGTCTCTGAGCCCTTAATGTGGAGGGGTGGGACTGGTCCTTGACTATGCTGGTGCCCATGGAGGGGAGGTTGGTTTGTGCGAAAGACTGGAGCGACTAGGCTTGTATACACTGGAATTTAGAAGGATGAGAGGAGATCTTATCGAAACGTATAAGATTATTAAGGGGGTGGGCACATTAGAGGCAGGAAACATGTTCCCAATGTTGGGGGAGTCCAGAACAAGGGGCCACACAGTTTAAGAATAAGGGGTAGGCCATTTAGAACGGAGATGAGGAAAAACTTTTTCAGTCAGAGAGTTGTGAATCTGTGGAATTCTCTGCCTCAGAAGGCAGTGGAGGCCAATTCTCTGAATGCATTCAAGAGAGAGTTAGATAGAGCTCTTAAGGATAGAGGAGTCAGGGTGTACGGGGAGAAGGCAGGAACGGGGTACTGATTGAGAATGATCAGCCATGATCACATTGAATGGCGGTGCTGGCTCGAAGGGCCGAATTGCCTCCTCCTGCACTTATTGTCTATTGTCTATTGTTTTATTGTCTATTGGGTGGTCTCGGATTAGTTGCTGGTGATATTTACTCCTAGGAACTTAACGCTTTCAACCATCTCTACTTCGACACCATCATTGCATAAGGTCATAAGGAATAGGCGTAGAATTAGGCCATTCGGCCCATCAAGTCTACTCCGCCATTCCATCATGGCTGATCTATCTCTCCCTCCTAACCCCATTCTCCTGCCTCCTCCCCATAACCCCTGACACCCGTACGAATCAAGAATATCGGGGTATATGTGCCACTTCGCCTCCTGAATTTGTTCACTGTCTCTTTTGTCTTGCTGACACTGAGGGTAAGGAATGCTTTGGATGCCAGCTAACTTTCCAAAGAAGGGTCCCGACCCAAAACGTCACCTATCCATGTTCTCCAGAGATGCTCCCTGACCCGCTGAGTTACTCCAGCACTCTGTGAAACGTCACCTATCCATGTTCTCCAGAGATGCTGCCTGACCCGCTGAGTTACTCCAGCGCTCTGTGAAACGTCACCTATCCATGTTCTCCAGAGATGCTCCCTGACCCGCTGAGTTACTCCAGCACTCTGTGTTGTTTTCCCCAGCTAAATGCAAGTTGCTAATGTTTAATTTCCTGGATCGGATCTTAGATTCTAACATTAAAGAAATCTTTTCTTTCATACTGCTGGCATTGATATTAAATCTAATCTTTCATTTCCCCAGCTGGCTAATCGGTGGAACATGGATTTTTCACGTATAAATATGTGAAGACTACTTCTATCACTTGCACCCATTGGATCTCCTTTCAAGTAGTCATTGATGTTGTAGGAAAAGCAAAAACAAAAACGACAGGTTATACTTGTTAGGTGAGGCGAAGCAGATGAGATCAGGTTAATTTGGCACCATGTTTGGCACAGTCATTGGACGGCACGGTGGCACAGCGGTAGAGTTGCTGCCTTACAGCGAATGGAGCGCCGGAGACCCGGGTTCCATCCCGACTACGGGTGCTGTCTGTACGGAGTTTGTACGTTCTCCCCGTGACCTGCCTGGGTTTTCTCCGAGATCTCCGGTTTCCTCCCACACTCCAAAGACGTGCAGGTTTGTAGGTTAATTGGCTTGGCAAATGTAAAAACTGTCCCTAGTGTGTGTGGGATCGTGTTAATGTGCGGGGATCGCTGGGCGGCGCGGACACGGTGGGCCGAACGTAACTCCGTGCTGTATCTCCAAACTAAACTAAACTAAACATTGTGGGCCGAATGGCCCGTTCCTGTGCTGCACTGCTCTCCCGCGAACTTTCTTTGGTCGGGCTTTGCTGGCTTTGACGTGCACTGAACGTTATTCCCTTATCATGTATCTCTACACAGCGGGACAGGCAGCATCTCTGGAGAGAAGGAACGGGTGACGTTTCGGGTCGAGACCCTTCTTCAGACGGAGAGTCAGGGAAGGTAGAGACCCGGAGATTTGGAAGGGTAAAGCGTGAAAATGAGAGATCAAAGGGGACGAGTCTGAAGGAAAGTGTAGAATAGATCATTGTTAGATTGGAGTGACAATAGACAATAGACAACAGGTGCAGGAGGAGGCCATTCGCCCCTTCTAGCCAGCACCACCATTCAATGTGATCATGGCTGATCATTCTCAATCAGTACCCCGTTCCTGCCTTCTCCCCATACCCCCTGACTCCGCTATCCTTAAGAGCTCTATCTAACTCTCTCTTGAATGCATTCAGAGAATTGGCCTCCACTGCCTTCTGAGGCAGAGAATTCCACAGATTCACAACTCTCTGACTGAAAAAGTTTTTCCTCATCTCCGTTCTAAATGGCCTACCCCATATTCTTAAACTGTGGCCCCTTGTTCTGGACTCCCCCAGCATTGGGAACATGTTTCCTGCCTCGAACGTGTTCAACCCCTTAATAATCTTATATGTTTCGATAAGATCCCCTCTCATCCTTCTAAATTCCAGCATATACAAGCCTAGTCGCTCCAGTCTTTCAACATATGACAGTCCCGCCATTCCGGGAATTAACCAAGTAAACCTACGCTGCACGCCCTCAATAGCAAGAATATCCTTCCTCAAATTTGGAGACCAAAACTGCACACAGTACTCCAGGTGCGGTCTCACTAGGGCCCTGTTCAACTGCAGAAGGACCTCTTTGCTCCTATACTCAACTCCTCTTGTTATGAAGTGCAACATTCCATTGGCTTTCTTCACCGCCTGCTGTACCTGCATGCTTCCTTTCAGTGACTGAAGCACTAGGACACCCAGATCTCGTTGTACATCCCCTTTTCCTAACTTGACACCATTCAGATAATACTCTGCCTTCCTATTCTTACCACCAAAGTGGATAACCTCACACTTATCCACATTAAACTGCATCTGCCATGCATCCGCCCACTCACACAACCTGTCCAAGTCACCCTGCAACCTCATAGCATCTTCCTCACAGTTCACACTACACAAGTAAGAACTTAATTGTTCTATCTGGGACATTAATGACTTAGACGAAGGGATTAAAAGTACCATTAGCAAATTTGCAGATGATACTAAGCTGGGGGGTAGTGTGAACTGTGAGGAAGATGCAATAAGGCTGCAGGGTGACTTGGACAGGTTGTGTGAGTGGGCGGATACATGGCAGATGCAGTTTAATGTAGATAAGTGTGAGGTTATTCACTTTGGAAGTAAGAATAGAAAGGCAGGTTATTATCTGAATGGTGTCAAGTTAGGAGGAGGGGGAGTTCAACGAGATCTGGGTGTCCTAGTGCATCAGTCAATGAAAGGAAGCATGCAGGTACAGCAGGCAGTGAAGAAAGCCAATGGAATGTTGGCCTTGGTAACAAGAGGAGTTGAGTATAGGAGCAAAGAGGTCCTTCTACAGTTGTACCGGGCCCTGGTGAGACCGCACCTGGAGTACTGTGTGCAGTTTTGGTCTCCAAATTTGAGGAAGGATATTCTTGCTATGGAGGGCGTGCAGCGTAGGTTCACTAGGTTAATTCCCGGAATGGCGGGACTGTCGTATGTTGAAAGGCTGGAGCGATTGGGCTTGTATACACTGGAATTTAGAAGGATGAGGGGGGATCTTATTGAAACATATAAGATAATTAGGGGATTGGACACATTAGAGGCAGGAAACATGTTCCCAATGTTAGGGGAGTCCAGAACAAGGGGCCACAGTTTAAGAATAAGGGGTAGGCCATTTAGAATGGAGATGAGGAAGAACTTTTTCAGTCAGAGAGTGGTGAAGGTGTGGAATTCTCTGCCTCAGAAGGCAGTGGAGGCCAGTTCGTTGGATGCTTTCAAGAGAGAGCTGGATAGAGCTCTTAAGGATAGCGGGGGTATGGGGAGAAGGCAGGAACGGGGTACTGATTGAGAGTGATCAGCCATGATCGCATTGAATGGCGGTGCTGGCTCGAAGGGCTGAATGGCCTACTCCTACACCTATTGTCTATTGTCTATCTGACAATAAAACACTCTTGACTCTTAATTCCACAGACTGAGGGTCAGGGGAGACGGAGACACAGAGATAAGGAAGGGTAAGGTGTGAAAACAAGGGAACAAACTTCAGTGTAACAATCTCACTGCTATTGAGGCAGTGCAGCGTAGGTTCACCAGGTTAATCCCCGGGATGGCGGGACTGTCACGTGAGGACAGATTGGAAAGACTGGGCTTGTATTCACTGGAGTTTAGAAGGATGAGAGGGGAATCCTACAGAGACGTATAGAATTATGAAAAGACTGGATAAGCTAGATGCAGGAAAAATGTTCCCAATGTTGGGCGAGTCCAGAACCAGGGGCCACACAGTCTAAGAATAAAGGGGAGGCCATTTAAAACTGAGGTGAGAAAAAAAAAAATCACCCAGAGAGTTGTGAATTTGTGGAATTCTCTGCCACAGAGGGCAGTGGAGGCCAGTTCACTGGATGGATTTAAAAGAGAGTTAGATAGAGCTCTAGGGGCTAGCGGAATCAAGGGATATGGGGAGAAGGCAGGCACGGGTTACTGATTGTGAATGATCAGTCATGATCACAATGAATGGCGGTGCTGGCTCGAAGGGCTAAATGGCCTCCTCCTGCACCTATTTTCCAGGTAACTCTATCTATGTAACAAAGGGAACGAGGATCAAGGAAAATGTTGAATAGATCTTTGTGAGCTAGCAGAAGGTGACAAAGATGAAATTTAATCAGGGAGACAGTCAGACTGGTCGGAGAACTGGGATGGGGTAGGGACGGAGAGAGGGAAAGCAAGGGTTACTTGAAGTTAGAGAAGTCAATGTTCATACCGCTGGGGTGTAAGCTGCCCAAGCGAAATATGAGGTGCTGTTCCTCCAATTTGCGCTGGGCCTCACTCTGACAATGGAGGAGGCCCAGGACAGAAAGGTCAGTGTGGGAATGGGAGGGGGAGTTGAAGTGTTTGGCAACCGGGAGATCAGGGGCTCCAGGCGGACTGAGCGGAGACGTTTCTGAGCACGAATCTCCACAGATGATGAAAGCCTAGCAGGTACCTCCGCTGGGAAATAACCCTGTGAGGATGAATCAGAGACTTTTAATCCCTTTCAAGATGAAAAGGAAAGCAAGTACCAGATCAAAATTCCTGAAAATAGCACTGCTGGAGGGAGATATGAAGATCATTTGAATCAAGATTTTCGCTAAGCCAAGAAGATGTTTCCCCTCAGTCAATTTATAACATGGTGCAGTATAGAATCGTGTTAAAAAATCACGAGAGGAATAGATCAAGTAAATGTTATGTTATCTTGACATGTTATCGGAAAGATGTCGTCAAGCTGGAATGGGTACAGAGAAGCTTTACGAGGATGTTGCCAGGACTAGAGGGTGTGAGCTACAGGGAGAGGTTGAGCAGACTGGGTCTCTATTCCATGGAGCGCAGGAAGATGAGGGGTGATCTTATAGAGGTGAATAAAATCATGAGAGGAATAGATCGGGTAGATACACAGAGTTTCTTGCCCAGAGTAGGTGAATTGAGGACCAGAGGACATGTGTTTAAGGTGATGGGGAAAAGATTTAATAGGAATTATTGTCTAATGTCTATTGTCTATTGAATCTGAGAGGTAACTTTTTCACACGGAGGGTGTTGGAGGTAAGGAACGAGCTGCCAGAGGAGGTAGTTGAGGCTGGGACTATCCCATCGTTTAAGAAACAGTTAGACAGGTACAAGGATAGGACAGGTTTGGAGGGATATGGACCAAACGTGGGCAGGGGGGGACTAGGGTAGCTGGGACATGTAGGCCGGTGTGGGCAAGTTGGGCCGAAGGGCCTGTTTTCATGCTGTATCACTCTATGACTCTCCAGGTCTCTACAGCACAGAAACAGGCCCTTCAGCAGATAGGTTTAGACAATTTCTGTCACCGAGGTACAGTGAAAAGATTTTGTTTAAGTGTTATCCAGTCAAAGAAAAGACCATATAAGAAAATAACTGCAGATGCTGGTACAAATCGATTTATTCACAAAATGCTGGAGTAACTCAGCAGGTCAGGCAGCATCTCAGGAGAGAAGGAATGGGTGACGTTTCGGGTCGAAGAAGGGTCTCGACCCGAAACGTCACCCATTCCTTCTCTCCCGAGATGCTGCCCGACCTGTTGGAAAGAAAAGACCATACCTGGTAACAATCAAGCCGCCCGAAGGGCCTGTTTCCGCGTTGTATCTCTAAACTAAGTCCTGCCATCCCGGGAATTAACCTGGTGAACCTACGCTGCGCTCCCTCAATAGCACGAATGTCCTTTCCTCAAACTTGGAGACCAAAACTGCACACAGTACTCCAGGTGCGGTCTCACCAGGGCCCTGTACAACTGCAGGAGGACCTCTTTGCTCCTAAACTCAACTCCCCTCGTTATGAAGGCCAACGTGTCAATCTCCCACAGACAGCGATGCTCCGAGGATGGGAGATGAAACCAATCCCCAGAGCCTTTCGTTTCCGACTAAACCAAGATCGGCTTGCAAGTGAAGAGAATCATAAGGAGACACTTTTCATTAAAATGGGGAAAAATAAAATTCCCTGAAGTGCTTTGGCGGAAAGAGCGCGGATCCTAATTAGACCACAAGTTGGCAAGATTATGATAACGCATGTGAGACCCTTCATTATTTTTACATCTTGATGTACCGGTTTTTCAAGACATCCCTTTAGGTGACAGTACCTTTGTTTTATCTTGCGTGTTCCTCATTGGTATGCCTTGTAATTCTGTTAATTAGTGGGCTGGCCACGAACTGATGATTAAGCGATCTACTCACATCTGCATTATTCCAGTCAGAGTAACCCAGCGTCTGACAAACCCAGATAATTAATAACCGTGGCCAGAATTAAAGATTTTTTTTGTTTTTGTTTTGGTAATTGAACCCAATTCATTTTCATTTCGGAGTTTATAAATCCTTCCTTCAACTGCTATTTCAACAGACAATAGACACTAGACAATAGACAACAGGTGCAGGAGGAGGCCATTCGGCCCTTCTAGCCAGCACCACCATTCAATGTGATCATGGCTGATCATTCTCAATCAGTACCCCGTTCCTGCCTTCTCCCCATACCCCCTGACTCCGCTATCCTTAAGAGCTCTATCTAGCTCTCTCTTGAATGCGTTCAGAGAATTGGCCTCCACTGCCTTCTGAGGCAGAGAATTCCACAGACTCACAACTCTCTGACTGAAAAAGTTTTTCGTCATCTCCGTTCTAAATGGCCAACATTGGCAACATGTTTCCTGCCTCTAACGTGTCCAACCCCTTAATAATCTTATATGTTTCAATAAGATCCCCTCTCATCCTTCTGAATTCCAGTGTATACAAGCCTAGTCGCTCCAGTCTTTCAACATATGACAGTCCCGCCATTCCGGGAATTAACCTACTGAACCTACGCTGCAAATATCCTTCCTCAAATTTGGAGACCAAAACTGTACACAGTACTCCAAGTGCGGTCTCACTAGGGCCCTGTACAACTGCAGAAGGACCTCTTTGCTCCTATACTCAACTCCTCTTGTTATTTCGGGCCAGCCATTTCTTAAAAAAACAATCCATTTTTTAACAGATTGAAATACTGGAGCTGAAACGACTATTTTTCCGCAGCTCATCTTCACTGCCAGCCTGTTCTTGGTTCTTGGTCGTCCAAAATATTCCAAATGGAATTTAAACTGGAGGTGGTGGAGTGTGGACTTAAGCAAGAAGGGCTTCTTGGAGAAGAGGAGCTGCCTTAAATGTTGTTGTGTCTGGTTGAGTAACTATAGTAGGGTGAAGACTATTCCATGCTTTAATTGTGTGAGGGAAGAATGTGTTGCTACACACATCTGTCTTGGTCGCTGGTATCACAGATTGAATCGAATGCCGTTGTCTACTCCTGATAGGTTTGGGTTTGGTGTAGATGTGGTAATCGATGTCGAGCTGACCATTTAACATTTTGTAAAAACAGGTCAAAGGGTGGGCTTTACGTCTGTCTTGGAGAGTTTTCCACCCCAATTAATTTAGCTCTCTCTTGAATGCATTCAGAGAATTGGCCTCCACTGCCTTCTGAGACAAAGAATTCCATAGAATTTGGGAGTGAGATAGTTGTCACGACAATTCCACAACTCTCCGCAGTTTGTCGTGGTCTTGGGCAGAGGTATTCCTGCAGCCCAACAGTATGCTTTGCATCTGCAGAGGCTTGCGAGAGTGACAGACGGCCTTGGAGGCCAAGTCAAGGGACATGTTTAAGGCAGAGGTGAGATAGATTCTTGATCAGTACGGGTGTCTAGATTTAGATTTAGATTTAGAGATACAGCGCGGAAACAGGCCCGTCGGCCCACCGAGTCCGCACCGCCCAGCGATCCCTGCACCCTAACACTATCCTACACACACTAGGGACAATTTTTACATTTACCCAATCAGTTAACCTACAAACCTGCACGTTTTTGGAGTGTGGGAGGAAACCGAAGATCTCGGAGAAAACCCACGCAGGTCACGGAGAGAACGTACAAACTCTGTACAGATGGCGCCCGTGGTCGGGATTGAACCTGAGTCTCTGGCGCTGCATTCGCTGTAAGGCAGCAACTCTACCGCTGCGCCACCGCCCTCATGGGGGTGTCAGGGGTTATGGGGAGAAGGCAGGAGAATGGGGTTGGGAGGGAGAGATAGATCAGCCGTGATTGAATGGCGGGATAGACGATGGGCCGAATGGCCCAGTTCTGCTTCTATCACTTAGGAACTTACGACGTTGGAGACATGTCAAGATTCCTCAACAATATTCAATAGTTGCTTACCTAGGCTGCTGCCTCCCAGCACCAGAGACCCGGGTTCGATCCCGACTACGGGCTCTGTCTGTACGGAGTTTGTACGTTCTCCCCGTGACCGGCGTGGATTTTTCCCGGGTGCTCCGGTGCACGAGGTACAGTGAAAAGCTTCGCTTTGCATGTTATGCCGTCAGGGGAAAAGGAACAGAAGTGTGAAAACGCACACCCAGTGCAATGATAGGAGTGATCCACCCCAATGAATTTAGAAGGATGAGAGGGGATCTCATCGAAACGTATAAGATTATTAAGGGGTTGGACACGTTAGAGGCAGGAAACATGTTCCCAATGTTGGGGGAGTCCAGAACCAGGGGCCACAGTTTAAGAATAAGGGGTAGGCCATTTAGAACGGAGATGAGGAAAAACTTTTTCAGTCAGAGACTTGTGAATCTGTGGAATTCTCTGCCTCAGAAGGCAGTGGAGGCCAATTCTCTGAATGCATTCAAGAGAGAGCTGGATAGAGCTCTTAAGGATAGCGGAGTCAGGGGGTATGGGGAGAATGCAGGAACGGGGTACTGATTGAGAATGATCAGCCATGATCACATTGAATGGCTCGAAGGGCCGAATGACCTCCTCCTGCACCTATTGTCTATTGTCTATTGTCTATTGTCTATTGTCACACCTACAGATTCAGGGACAGTTTCTTCCCAGCTGTTATCAGGCAACTGAACCATCCTACCACAACCAGAGAGCAGTGCTGAACTACAATCTACCTCATTGGTGACCCTCAGACTATCCTTGATCGGACTTTGCCGACTTTACCTTGCACTAAACGTTATTCCCTTATCATGTATCTGCGCACTGTGGACGGCTGGATTGTAATCGTGCGTTGTCTTTCCGCTGACTGGTTAGCGCGCAACAGAAGCTTTTCACTGTACCTCGGTACACGTGACAATAATGAGCCAAAACTTAAACCATGGCTAGCATTCCTGTCGGATTTAATAGCTGTCAGAGGTAAATCAACTCAAATCTGTGTTATTTTGATCTGTTTGACTTCTAACTTTCTAACCAGTCTTTCAAATCTTCACTAACTGGGAAATGTGCTTTCAGACATGATTCAGAGATTAGAAATGAAACTTTGGTGAACTAATGCAGTTCTTCGACATCTAATGAAGGACATATTGGGTTTGATCTAATGCTCTTTCATCATCGTTTTGATGTGAAGTAATTTGCCAAAAAAAAAAATGTTAAGGGTATTTCTTTAAGGTTCAGGAATGGAAATGAGGCAAAAACAATGAATATGCTTTGAAACTTCAAACTGCTGGAGATGATTGGTCACAGATTGTGCACTTCAAGCATAGATGAGTTTGTTCAACATGCAAATTTTGAAATTAAAGAAAGCTTACCTTTAGTTCAGTCTGCTTTAGTTTAGTTTAGAGATACAGCGCAGAAACAGGCCCTTCGGCCCACCAGGTCCGCGCCGACCAGCGATCCCCGCACACTAACACTATCCTACACACACTGTGGACAATTTACATTTACACCAAAGCCAATTAACCTACGAACCTGCACGTCTTTGGAGTGCGGGAGGAAACTGGGAGAAAACCCACGCAGGTCACGGGGACAGAACGTACAAACTCCGTACAGACAGCGCCCGTAGTCGGGATGGAACCCGGGTCTCCGGCGCTGTGAGGCAGCAACTCTACCGCTGCGCCACCGTGCCACCCTCAAGGCTATGACTCTATAAGCAGTGTCCATGGAAAGATACCACCTCAGTCTGAAGAAAGGTCTTGATCCAAAACGTCAACTATTCCTTTTCTCCAGAGAAGCTGCCTGTCCCGCTGAGTTACTCCAGCATTTTTTTAATCTATCTCCGGAAAGGAAATCAGTTTCTCTTTTCACAGATGTTGTTTATCTTGGCTGTGATCTTCTGGCATTAAAAAGCAACGGTAGAGTTGCTGCCTTACAGCACTTACAGCGCCAAAGACCTGGCATCGATCCCGACTACGGGGCCTGTCTGTACGGAGTTTGTACGTTCTCCCCGTGACCTGCGTGGGTTTTCTCCGAGATCTTCGGTTTTCTCCCACACTCCAAAGACGTACAGGTATGTAGGTTAAATGTGTAGGAAGGAATTGCAGATGCTGGTTTAAACTAAAGATGGAGTAACACAAAAAGCTGGAGTAACTCAGCGGGACAGGCAGCATCTCTGGAGAGAAGGAATGGGTGACGTTTCGTGTCGAGGCCCTAGGTTAATTGGCTTGGTATAAATCTAAAAATTGTCCCTAGTGTGTGTAGGATAGCGTTAAGTCAGTTACCGTTCACATAATGTTTATAGGTGTAAATCGTCCCGAGTGTGTGTAGGATTGTGTTAATGTGCGGGGATCGCTGGTCGGTGTTGACTCGGTGGGCCGAAGGGCCTGTTTCTGCACTGTTTCTCTAAACCAAAGATACTAGAGGAGCAAGATAGACCACTCGACCCTAAAAACCGTAGTACGTCACGGCGCCATTTTAGTCGGCAGAAACGTGCAGAAACATTTAAAAAGAAAAATAATAAAAATCTGTGATAGATGAGATATATTCTGCATTTTAATGGTATCATCACACGTACTGTTCCCCCAAAACACTGATTACACTGCGAGAGCGGTAGCGAACGGCGGGTTTTGCTTACTAAAATGGCTCCTTTGCATCCCACACTTCAGTACGGGCGATTTCAACGGAGTGGTTCATCTTGCTCCTCTAGTATCTTTTGCTCTAAACTATAACAAAAGAAGTTGTTGCTTGCAGTGGGAACTAACACTCTTGATCTTGCATCTTCCCTGCGGGGCAAATCTGGGATTTACATCAAATTTATTTTTGTAAACAACTGCTAAATACCTTTCACCTTAATTTCTGCAAAAAGGATCTATATCCAGTGCCTTGGCTTGACAGGTTAATGCGGCCTGCATGCAGGAAGCAGGCTGACAAGCTAATGCAATCTCTGTGCACACATCAAACTGACAACTTAATGCAATCTGGTATTTCAATTGAGTCAGGGCGGACTTGAATGGAAAATCCAGCTTTACATGGGATTTCCCACAAGTTAAACTGAATGGAAATAGGAAGGTAGACACGAAATGTTGGAGTAACTCAGCGGGTCAGACAGCATCTCATCTGGTCATGAGGAATAGGAGTAGAATTAGTCCATTCGGCCCATTGAGTCTACTCTGCCATTCAATCATGTCTGAAGAAGGGTCTCGGCCCGAAACGTCACCCATTCCTTCTCTCCAGAGATGCTGCCTGTCCCGCTGAGTTACTCCAGCATTTTGCGTCTATCTACGGCTGATCTATCTCTCCCTCCTAACCCCATTCTCCTGCCTTCTCCCCATGACCCCTGACACCCGTAAGAATCAAGAATCTATCCATCTCTGCCTTAAAAATATCCACTGACTTGGCCTCCACAGCCTTCTGTGGCAAAGAATTCCACAGATTCACCACCCTCTGGCTAAAGAAATTCCTCCTCATCTCCTTCCTAAAACTAACACTATCCTACACCCACTAGGGACAATTAACATTTATACCAAGCCAATTATTTATCTATGTACTAAAACTCTCGTTCGTTATCTTGTTTGTGACTGAACTTCAGCCAAAACGGTACACGACCGCGCAACAATTTTAGGCCCACCTTACTCACCCTTGTCACTTTAGTGATAATGCAAGTAGTTTTATTGAAATCGGTCTTATATTTTTTAAGTTATTCACATTTTAAAGTTTCAAAGAAGGGGAGGGGGAGGGGAGGAGGGAGAGGGGAAGGGGGGAGTGGGGGAGAAGGGAGGGGGGGGGGGTTGAGGAGAGAGGGGAGATGACAGGGTGCTGCACCAATGTAGGAGAGGTTTGGGCCGAACTTGGTCTAGTTATTTTTTTAAATTTCTATTCTGTTTTGTAGTTTTAGCACAATCCGCAGGCATTGCCACTTTCATTTCACTGCACATCTTGTATATGTATGTGACAAATAAAGTAGACTTGACTTAACCTACAAACCTGTACGTCTTTGGAGTGCGGGAGGAAACCGAAGATCTCGGAGAAAACCCACGCAGGTCACGGGGAGAACGTACAAACTCCGTACAGACAGCGCCCGTGGTCGGGATCGAACCAGGGTCTCCGGCGCTGTGAGGCAGCAACTCTACCTTTATATTTTGTGAGCTAAAGATGACAGAACGGAACATGTGTATATCTTTTGTTTGCATCCGACACTTCTCTGAGGCTTTCCACGTTTTGTAGGGGGGGGAATAAAGTGCAATCTGAAAAGCAGAAGTGACTGCAGAAAGATGCCAAAGCTATCAGAGATTTACCATCTGAAGGTTTGTATTCCTCAGGATAAAATTCATCACCACCAATTTGCAACAGTGGAAATATCTAGATGTCGCTGAGAGCGGAATTATTTGAAGTTGCAAAATATCTCCATGGGGGGAGAAAGTTCTTCAAGCTGAGGAGTTGATGATGTGGGAGGATTCCCATCAAATTGTCTGCTATCCAAAGTGACAGCAGATTGATGGCTCGCACACATCTACACACATATATATGAGACG
>NC_135963.1:3502053-3589553 GCF_053455715.1 Rhinoraja longicauda
AAGTGGAGTCTCTGCTGTGCCTTCTTTACTGTGGTGATGGTGTTGGTAGACCAGGTAAGATCCTCTGCGATGTGCGTACCCAGGAACCTGAAAGCGGGTACCCTTTCCACACAGACCCCATTGATGTAGAGTGGGTCGTATTCTGCACTGGTTTTTCTAAAGTAAATTATAAGTTCCTTTGTTTTGGAGGAGTTCAGGACCAGATTGTTCACTGAACACCATGCTGCCAGCCTTTGGATTTCATCCCTATAGGCTGTCTCATCTCCTCCTGAGATGAGTCCAACCACAGTCGTGTCATCCGCGAACTTGATGATGGTGTTGGTGGGATGGGTGGGGGCGCAGTCGTGAATGTAGAGGGAGTAAAGGATGGGGCTCAACACACAGCCCTGTGGTGAGCCGGTGCTCAGTGTAATGGTGGAGGAGAGGTGAGGGCCTATTTTGACGGTCTGGGGGCGGTTGGTCAGGAAGTCCTTGATCCATTGGCAGATGGTTTGGGAAAATCCAAGGTCAGAAAGTTTGGTGACCAGTCTGCTCGGGATGACCGTGTTAAAGGCAGAGCTGAAGTCGAGGAAGAGCATCCTCACATAGCTCCCCTGGTGTTCAAGGTGGGTCAGTGCAGTGTGAAGAGCAGTGTCGATGGCATCCCCTGTAGACCTATTTGCTCTGTAGGCAAACTGGTGTGGGTCGAAGGTGGGTGGGAGGCTGGCTTTGATGTGCTGCAGGACCAGTCTCTCGAAGCACTTTGTGATGACCGGTGTGAGTGCTACCGGACGGTAGTCGTTAAGGCCGCTGATGACAGACTTTTTCGGCAATGGGATGATTGTGGCGGACTTCAGGCAGGGAGGGATGGTGGATTTTAAAAGGGACAGGTTGAAGATTTTTGTGAAGACCTCAGATAATTGGTCTGCACATTCCCTCAGCACTCTGCCCGTCACACCATCGGGGCCTGCAGCTTTCCTGGGATTCACTGCTCTGAGCACGCGCTTAACATCATACTCCTGCACAGTGAAGGTGTTGCTGTCAGGTGCTGGAGAGGGTGTTATGTCTGCCACTGTAGCTTTCACCTCGAAACGAGCAAAGAAACAGTTAAGTTCCTCTGCCAGCGAGGCGTCGCCGTCGGAGGTCGTGCGGTTGCTGGTCTTGTAGTTGGTGATGTGCTGGATGCCTTGCCATACCCGCCGTGGGTCATTGTTGGTAAAGTGGTCCTCAATCTTCCTCTTGTAGGACGCTTTGGCATCCTTGATGCCTCTCTTCAGGTTGGTTCTAGCAGCACTGTATAGAGCTCTATCACTAGACCTGAAGGCGGTGTTACGGTCCTTGAGGAGAGACCTGACATCCTTTGTCATCCAGGGTTTCTGATTGGGATACAACCGGATGCGTTTGTCGACGGTGACATTGTCAACACAGTTTTGGATGTAGCAAAGTACAGTTGATGTGTACTCCTCCAAGTCCTGATCCTCAAAAATATCCCAGTTGGTCCTTTCGAAGCAATCCTGCAGCTGCGAGGAAGCTCCTTCAGGCCATGTCTTAACAGTCTTTATGGTGACTGGAGCTTTCCTCCTGAGTGGGGTGTATGCTGGAGTTAGGAATGTTGAAAGACTGGAGTGACTAGGTTTGTATACACTGGAATTTAGAAGGATGAGAGGGGATCTTATCGAAACGTATAAAATTATTAAGGGGTTGGACACGTTAGAGGCAGGAAACATGTTCCCAATGTTGGGGGAGTCCAGAACCAGGGGCCACAGTTTAAGAATAAGGGGTAGGCCATTTAGAATAGAGATGAGGAAAAACTTTTTCAGTCAGAGAGTTGTAAATCTGTGGAATTCTCTGCCTCAGAAGGCAGTGGAGGCCAATTCTCTGAATGCTTTCAAGAGAGAGCTAGATAGAGCTCTTAAGGATAGCGGAGTCAGGGGGTATGGGGAGAAGGCAGGAACGGGGTACTGATTGAGAATGATCAGCCACGATCACATTGAATGGTGGTGCTGGCTCGAAGGGCCGAATGGCCTCCTCCTGCACCTATTGTCTATTGTCTATTGTCTGATACTGTTTTGTTTGTAAACTGCCTGCCGATACAGACAGCTTTTGATTTGATCGTGTTACGACTTTGTATGTTTGTTTTTGTTTTGGAATAAAGTATTTGTAATTTAAAAAAAGAAAATGTAATTAAAATTTTAATTAAAAAAAAGAGATGCTGCCTGACCCGTTGAGTTACTCCAACATTTTGCGTCTACCTTCAAATAAAAAAGTATGCTCCTCTCTCCAATGTTCGTTTCCCTGGATCAGTTTTCAGAGATTTTCCTACCTCCACTTACCATAGGAGACAAGATAGGAATAGTTATTTAATGATTTCCCAAGCCTAAAAGCACGCATGTATAGAAATTCGACATTTGAAATTAAAAAACTATCTTCCTCTCCCTCTCTGTAATGAGTCCCATTTGATTCCTTTCAATTTGGGAACCCTGCTGGTAAATGAAATTAGCCAATACATCAAACCGTCGTCATTTAGCGAAATCCATGAGTATTGATTTAAATACACGAGAAATCAGTCGGAGATTTGGATAATATTTTCTGTGTAATAACCACCGTTCCATCCACCACGTTTCAGTTCAATTTAGTTCATTGTCACGTGTACCGAAGTACAGTGAAAAGCTTTTGTTGCGTGCTAACCAGCCAGCGGAAAGACAATATACGATTACAGTCGAGCCATTTACAGTGTACAGGTACACGAAAAGGGAATAATGTTCAGTGAAAGGTAAAGCCAGCAAAGTCCGATCAAAGATAGTGCGAGAGTAGAGTTTAGTTTAGTTTAGAGATACAGCGCGGAAACAGGCCCATCGGCCGGCCGGCCGGCCGGCTATCCCCGCACACTAACAATATCCCACTCACACCAGGGACAGTTTACAATCAGACCAAGTCAATCAACCTACAAACCCGCATGTCTTTGGAGTGCGGGAGGAAACCGGAGCACCCGGAGCAAACCCACGCAGGTCACGGGGAGAACGTGCAAACTCCGTACAGACAGCACCCGTAGTCGGGATGGAACCCGGGTCTCCGGCGCTGTGAGGCAGCAACTCTACCGCTGCGCCACCGTGTACTGTATGATTTGTCTGTACATCAAATGGAGCAAGCATTTCACTGTGTCCCAGAACAGATGACAGTAAACAAAGCATTGACCAAAACTATTGACCCGTTGAACATAAAAATGGCAAGAAACTGTGCACCATTATAAGAATCTTAAAGCCACTGAAAGATATGTGAGATAGACACAAAACGCTGGAGCAACTCAGCGGGACAGGCAACGTCTCTGGAGAGAAGGAATGGGTGACGTTCTGGGTCGAGACCCTTCTTCAGGCTGAGTGTCGGGGGAGAGGGAAACGTAGAGATATGGAAGGGTAAGGTGTTAAAACGACAGATCAAAGCAGAAGCTGATCAAGGAAATGTAGAATGGTTCATTGTTAGCAAGGGGGAAGGTGACCACGAGACATACAATCAGTCAAATATAATCAGGAGGAAATTGAAACTAGTCGGGGAACTAGGGTGGGGGAGGAACGGAGCGAGAGGGAATGCAAGGGTGACTTGAAGTTCGAGCAGTCAATGTTCAAAGACGTACAGGTATGTAGGTTAATTGACTGGGTAAAATGTTAAAAAAAAAAAAAATTGTCCCTAGTGTGTGTAGGATAGTGTTAATGTGTGGGGATCGCTGGGTGGCGTGGACTCGGTGGGCCGAAGGGCCTGTTTCCGCGTTGTATCTCTAAATCTAAATCTAAATTCATACCGCTGGGGTGTAAGCTGCCCAAGCGAAATATGAGGTGCTGTTCCTCCAATTTGCGCCCAGGACAGAAAGGTTAGTGGGTGGGAAAGGGAGGGGGAGTTGAAGTGCTGAGCAACCGGGCGATCAGGTAGGTTTAGGCGGACTGAGCGGAGGTGTTCGGCGAAACAATCGCCGAACCTGCGCTTGGTCTCGCCGATGTTACATGAGTCCACACACCTGGAACGGCGGATACAGGAGATGAGGTTTGAGGAGGTGCAGGTGAACCCCTGCCTCACCTGGAAAGGATTGTCCGGGATCCTTGGACGGAGTCGTGGGAATGGAGGAATGAGTTAAACCATCTTTTGCTTACATCCCAAAGTCACTTGATTAATTCCGTTGCAACCTCTGGGGTGCGATTTGAACTTTATAACTTTACGGTTCAAAAGCAAGTTGCTACCCAGTGAACCATAGCTGACAGAAAGCAGAGAAAAGCTCCAAAACTATTAAAGCCAGCCATTGCATTTCATTAAAATAAGCCCTTGGAAAAAAAAAACGCATAATTATTTCGGAGAAAGACGGCGAATTAGGAATTCAGATGGTGTGCGGGTCAGATGTAATGTGACAGTCATCTGGGCCTGGTGTTCAGAGAATGTCTGACTGTTTGCAAAGATATTCCAAATCCCTGCTTTATGGTTAGTACAGTTTAGTTTACTTTAGGGATATGGCACAGAAACAGGCCCATCGGTCCGAACCGACCAGTGATAATTTTATCGGCCCACAATGTCCATGCCGTTAAATTACCAGCGACCACTAGGGTTGCCAACTGGCCCCTATTAGCCGGGACATCCCATATATTGGGCTAAATTGGTTTGTCCCGTACGGGATCACCCTTGTCCCGTATTAGGCCCGGGTGGGGGGGAGCTGTAAGCCCGGACACTGTAGGCCCGGACACTGTAGGCCCGGACACTGTAGGCCTGGACACTGTAGGCCTGGACACTGTAGGCCTGGACACTGTAGGCTCGGACACTGTAGGCCCGGATACAGTAGGCCCGGACACTGTAGGCTCGGACACTGTAGGCCCGGACACTGTAGGCCCGGATACAGTAGGCCCGGACACTGTAGGCCCGGACACTGTAGGCCCGGACACTGTAGGCCCGGACACTGTAGGTCTGGACACTGTAGGCCCGGATACAGTAGGCCCGGACACTGTTGGCCGGATACAGTAGGCCTGGATACAGTAGGCCCGGACACTGTAGGCCCGGACACTGTAGGCCCGGACACTGTAGGCCCGGACACTGTAGGCCCAGGGGCCACTGTAAGCCCGGGGGCCACTGTAGGCCCGGGGGCTGCTGTAGGCCCGGACAGTGTAGGCTAACGGAGTGTGTTCGGGGAGCGGGGCTGAGTGTGTTCGCCAAACGGAGGTTGTGTAGCAACCCGCCTCCCGCCCCGGGTGACCGCCATTGGTGGAGCGGGAGCGCGTGGCCGCTGGCGGGGCGAGGTCACATGGGGCGGTGATGTCACCTTTTGTCCCTTATTTGGGAGTTAGAAAGTTGGCAACCCTAACTCACACTATCCTACACACACTAGGGACAATTTACAATTTTCACTGAAGCCAATTAACCAACAAACCTGCACATCTTTGGAGTGTGGGAGGAAACTGGAGCACCCGGAGAAAACCCACACAGGACACAGGGAGAACGTACAAACTCCGCACAGACAGCACCCGTGGTCAGGATCGACCCGGGTCTCTGGTGCTTTGAGGCAGCAACTCTATCGCTGTGCTACCGTGCACGTTAATATTAAGAAAACCTAGAACAACACAACACAGGAACAGGCCTTTCGGCCCACAATGTCCATGCCGTTAAATTACTCTCCTCTGCCTATATATGTTCATGTTCATAAGTGATAGGAGCAGAATTAGGCCATTCGGCCCATCAAGTCTACTCTGCCATTCAACCATGGCTGATCTATCTCTCCCTCCTAACCCCATTCTCCTGCCTTCTCCCCATAACCCCTGACACCTGCACTAATCAAGAATCTATCTATCTCTGATCCATGTCCCTCGATACCGACCTGCCTATCTAAAAGCCTCTTAAAAGCAGTTGAATGCATTTTAATAGGTTACATAGTCATAGGGTCATAGAGTGATACAGCGTGGAAACAGGCCCTTCGGCCCAACTTGCCCACACCGGCCAACATGTCCCAGCTACACCAGTTCCCACCTGCCCACATCTGGCCCATATCCATCCAAACCTGTCCTATCCACGTACCTGTGTAAATGTTTACCTTAAACGTTGTGATTGTCCCTGCCTCAACTACCTCCTCCGGCAGCTCGTTCCACACACCCACCACTCCATCTTAGTTAAGTTTGGAAATACAACACGGAAGCAGGCTTGATATCTTGAACCTGTTCCTCCATCTTAGTTTACAGACTCATAAAGTCATACAGTGTGGAAACAGGCCCTTCGGCCCAACTTGCCCACACCGGCCAACATGTCCCAGCTACACTAGTGCCCCACTTGCCCACGTCTGGCCAATATCCATCCAAACCCATCCTATCCATGTACCTGTCATTACATTTGATTTTTAAATGATTCTGAATTTTCAAAATGTTTTTCAAATCCAATTCAGGTTTTAAATGTGTCTATCTGAGGTGTTTAAAAACGGAACAGAGAGAGTTATGAGTACAGACAGTAATCTTTAAATCATCGGTAGTCAGACTGCCTGAGGATGTGTCTGTGACCACGACAGATGCTCCGAGACACATTTGCTTCAATCTCAATCATTATCTGAGTGTACTTCTGTACGATGGTAGATAACACGCTATCTTCTATAGTCGGTCACAGAGTCATAGTAACAGATTCACAGTCATAGTCAGTTAGTCATAGTCATAGAGTGACAGAGACACAGAGTCACAGAGACACAGAGACACAGAGTCACAGAGACACAGAGACACAGAGTCATAGAGTGACAGAGACACAGAGACACAGAGACACAGAGACACAGAGTCACAGAGACACAGAGTCATAGAGTGACAGAGACACAGAGACACAGAGACACACAGGCACAGAGATACAGAGACACAGGGACACAGAGACACAGAGACACAGAGACACAGAGACACAGAGACACAGAGTCACAGAGTCACAGAGACACAGAGACACAGAGACACAGAGACACAGAGTCACAGAGTCACAGAGACACAGAGTCACAGAGTCACAGTCACAGAGACAGAGTGACAGAGAAACAGAGTCACAGAGACACAGTCACAGAGACAGAGTGACACAGAGTCACACAAACACAGAGTCACAGAGTCACAGAGACACAGAGACACAGAGACACGGTCACATAGACACAGAGTCACAGAGACACAGAGACACAGAGACACAGAGACACAGAGACACAGAGACACAGAGACACAGAGTCACAGAGACACAGAGTCACAGTGTTCGATCCAGACCTCGGGCGCTGTCTGTGCGTGGAGTTTGTACGTTCTCCCCGTGACCATGTGGGCTCTCTCCGGGTGCTCCGGTTTCCTCCCATGCTCCAAAGACCTAGGGGTTTGTAGGTTAATTGCCCAGTGTACTTTGGCCCCGAGTGTGTAGAGTGGCTGAGAAGGAGGGATAAAATGGGACTAGTGTGTGTGGGGTGATCGCTGGTCGGCGAGGACTCGGTGGGCCGAAGGGCCTGTTTCCATGCTGTATCTCGTATATCTGTACATCTGTATGTCTACGTTCAGCATGTGTCCCAAGGATTCATTCCAATTTCCACGGGTGCACCTCGTTGAAACTTACCGAATAGCTTGTCCAGTCCTTTTATAATGTTATACGTCTCTGTAAGATCACCTCTCATCCTTCTAACTTCTAAATTAAAAAAAATAAATGAATGGGTGGCGTTCCCGGGTCGAGACCCTTCTTGAGACTGAGAGTCTGGGGAGAGGGGAAACTAGAGGCACAAAGAACAAATGGATGAAAGGCATGCAAAAAGACAAATCAACGAAGCCAGCAACGATGATCAAGGAAAGGTGGAGCCCACAATGATCCATTGTTGGCTGCGGGGAAGGTGATAACGAGTGAAACTAAATCAGGATGACAGTGAAACTGGTCGGACGAAGGAAGAGGAAGGTTCTCGACCCGAAACGCCACCCATTCCTTCTCTCCAGAGATGCTGCCAGTCCCGCTGAGTCCACTACGGCATTTTGTTTCCCCACTCCGTTTTAAACCAGCATCTGCAGTTCCTTCCTACACATTTCATAGAAACATAGAAACATAGAAAATAGGTGCAGGAGTAGGCCATTCGGCCCTTCGAGCCTGCACCGCCATTCAATATGATCATGGCTGATCATCCAGCTCAGTAGCCTGTACCTGCCTTCTCTCCATACCCCCTGATCCCTTTAGCAAAAGGGCCACATCTAACTCCCTCTTAAATATAGCCAATGAACTGGCTTCAACTACCTTCTGTGGCAGAGAATTCCACAGACTCACCACTCTCTGTGTGAAGAAATGTTTTCTCATCTCGGTCCTAAAAGACTTCCCCCTTATCCTTAAGCTGTGACCCCTGGTTCTGGACTCCCCCAACATCGGGAACAATCTTCCCGCGTCTAGCCTCTCCAACCCCTTAAGAATTTTATATGTTTCTATAAGATCCCCCCTCAGTCTTCTAAATTCCAGCGAGTACAAGCCTAGTCTATCCAGTCTTTCCTCATATGTAAGTCCCGCCATCCCAGGGATCAATCTAGTGAACCTTCTCTGTACTCCCTCTAAGGCAAGAACGTCTTTCCTTAGATTAGGAGACCAAAACTGCACACAATACTCCAGGTGCGGTCTCACCAAGGCCCTGTACAACTGCAGCAGAACCTCCCTGCTCCTAAACTCAAATCCTCTTCTATGAATGCCAACATACCATTCACTTTCTTCACTGCCTGCTGCACCTGCATGCTTGCTTTCAATGACTGGTGCACCATGACACCCAGGTCACGTTGCATCTCCCCTTCTCCTAATCGTTCACCATTCAGGTAATACTCTGCTTTCCTGTTCTTGCCGCCAAAGTGGATAACCTCACATTTATCCACATTATATTGCATCTGCTATGCATTTGCCCACTCGCCTAATCTATCCAAGTCACTCTGCAGCCTCCTAGCATCCTCCTCGCAGCTAACACTGCCACCCAGCTTCGTGTCATCCGCAAACTTAGAGACGTTGCATTCAATTCTCTCGTCCAAATCATTAATATACACTGTAAATAACTGGGGTCCCAGCACTGAGCCTTGCGGTACCCCACTAGTCACTGCCTGCCATTCCGAAAAGGACCCGTTTATTTCGTCTGAACTGCCACAACTATGTCAAGAGTCAACAGTGTTTTATTGTCACACTAGACCAATTGGACCCGTTGGGCCCAAACCTCTCCTGCATTGGTGCAGCAACCTCTCCTCCTCCCCTCCCTTCCTCCCCCTCACCCCCCTTCCCCTCCCCCACCCACTCCATCCCCCTCAACCCCCCTCCCTCCCGAGGAGATAGATTTAAACTTTGAAATGTGAATAACTTCAAAAATATAACACCGATTTCAATGAAACTTCTTCCATTAGCACCAAAGGGACGACGGTGAGTAAGGTGGGCCTAAAATTGTCGCGCTATCGTGTACCGCTTTGGCCGTAGTCCAGGAACAAACGAACAAACAAACGGTAGTTTTAGTATCTCGATAGATGGGCCAGATAGAGCAATGAAATTCTTGCAGAAGCACAACAGAATATGTAAACATAGTACACTGTAAATGAATGAATACGTTTATTGGCCAAGTATGTGCACATACAAGGAACCTGCCTTGGTATTCTGCTCACAAATAACAACACAAACACACAGTAAACAATTAAGAATAGAGCGTAAAATGTTAAAACATCAATAATAATAATAATAATAATAATAATAATAATAATAATAATAATAATAATAATAATAATAATAATAATAATAATAATAATAATAATAATAATAATAATAATAATAATACCGTACCATGGCGGCACGGTAGCGCAGCGGTAGAGTTGCTGCTTTACAGCGAATGCAGCGCCGGAGACTCAGGTTCGATCCCGACTACGGGTGCTGCACTGTACGGAGTTTGTACGTTCTCCCCGTGACCTGCGTGGGTTTTCTCCGAGATCTTCGGTTTCCTCCCACACTCCAAAGACGTACAGGTATGTAGGTTAATTGGCTGGGTAAATGTTAAAAAAAAATTGTCCCTAGTGGGTGTAGGATAGTGTTAATGTACGGGGATCGCTGGGCGGCACGGACTTGGAGGGCCGAAAAGGCCTGTTTCCGGCTGTATATATATGATGATGATGATATGATAATAATAGTAATAATAATAATAATAATAATAATAATAATAATAGTCTACTGTAGTTCAGAGCTAATTTGAGGTTGGAGTGTTTAATAACCTGATGGCTGTTCCTGAACCTGGACTTTAAAGTTTTCAGGCTCCAATACCTTCTTCCCGATGGCTAATGTTGAGCTAATGTTTCCAACGATGCTCTACCTCCCTTTGAAATATAAACCAAACTGCAAAGGTCTCTTCAACGAGAAGCATACATTATGAATATTATTTTCTTTAACGCACTGAAATCGACTTCCCTCTGTAAATAAATGATCTCCCTAATAGCCTATCGTTTAATGTAATGGTAATTGCATTAAATGGTAATGCAGGATGTCAGCCATAATTAAAATTTCGAGCTCAATGGGCCATAATGCTAAAATTAATTTACTGGTACAGTATATATCATCTCACACTATATCATCAGGCAAGGGAGAATTTCATAAGCAAAGGGGAGTTCCTTTAGAAAATTCATAAGTGATAGGAGCAGAATTAGGCCACTCGGCCCATCAAGTCTACTCTGCCATTCAATCATGGCTGATCTATCTCTCCCTCCTAACCCCATTCGCCTGCCTTCTCCCCATAGCCCCTGACACCCGCACTAATCAAGAATCTGTTACATCCACTCTATCCAAGCCCTTCACTGTTCGGTACGTTTCAATGAGGTCCCCCCTCATTCTTCTAAACTCCAGCGAGTACAGGCCCAGTGCCGACAAACGCTCATCATGTGTTAACCCACTTATTTCTGGAGTCATTGAGGTAGGGACTATCGCAACGTTAAAGAAACAGTCAGACGGGTACATGGATAGGACAGGTTTGGGGGGATGTGGGCCAAATGCGGGCAGGTGGGACTAGTGTAGATGGGACATGTTGGCCGGTGTGGGCAAGTTGGGCCGAAGGGCCTGTTTCCACACTGTATCACTCTGTGGCTCTGTGACATGCTGTACACAGTAAGTTCAAAGTATACAGTGTTTTGATGTGTGCCCTGTTTTTGGAAGGTGCTACCAAAATAAAAGTGCTCGGTGTAATATCGTGCAAACTTTAGTTAAGGTTTTCTCAGCGACATTGGAAGCACCGTCATTCATTGTGATCATGGCTGATCATCCAAAATCAGTACCCCGTTCCTGCCTTCTCCCCATATATCCCTTGATTCCGTTAGCCCGAAGAGCTAAATCTAACTCTCTCTTGAATTCATCCAATGAATTGGCCTCCACTACCTTCTGAGGCAGAGAATTCCACAGATTCACAACTCTCTGGGTGAAAAGGTTTTTCCTCATCTCAGTCCTAAATGGCCTACCTCTTATTCTTAAACTGTGACCCTTGGTTCTGGACTCCCCCCAACATTGGGAACACGTTTCCTGCATCTAGCTTGTCCAATCCCTTAATAATTTTATGTTTCTGTAAGATCCCCTCTCATCCTTCTAAATTCCAGTGTATACAAGCCTAGTCGGTCCAGTCTTTCAACATATGACAGTCCCGCCATCCCGGGAATTTACCTCGTGAACCTACGCTGCACGCCCTCAATAGCAAGAATATCCTTCCTCAAATTAGTAGACCAAAACTGCATGGTTTACAGACACAGTGGGGAAACAGGCCCTTCGGCCCACCGAGTCCGCGCCGACCAGCGATCCCCGCACACTAATACTATCCTGCACACACAAGGGACAATTTACATTTATACAAAGCCAATTAACCTACAAACCTGTATGTCACAGAGACACAAAGACACAGAGACACAGAGTCACAGAGACACAGAGACACAGAGACACAGAGACACAGAGACACACAGAGTCACAGAGACACAGAGACACAGAGACACAGAGTCACAGAGTCACAGAGTCACAGAGACACAGAGTCACAGAGACACAGAGACACAGAGACACAGTCACAGAGACACAGAGACACAGAGACACAGAGACACAGAGTCACAGAGACACAGAGACACAGAGACACAGAGTCACAGAGACACAGAGTCACAGAGTCACAGAGTCACAGAGACACAGAGTCACAGAGTCACAGAGTCACAGAGACACAGAGACACAGAGACACAGAGTCACAGAGACACAGAGACACAGAGACACAGAGACACAGAGTCACAGAGACACAGAGACACAGAGACACAGAGACACAGAGACACAGTCACAGAGACACAGAGACACAGAGACACAGAGACACAGAGACACAGAGACACAGAGACACAGAGACACAGAGACACAGAGACACAGACACAGAGACACAGAGACACAGACACAGAAACAGAGACACAGAGTCACAGAGACACAGAGACACAGAGACACAGAGACACAGACACAGAGACACAGAGACACAGAGACACAGACACAGACACAGACACAGAGACACAGACACAGACACAGACACAGAGACACAGACACAGACACAGACACACAGAGACACAGACACAGAGACACAGAGACACAGTCACAGAGACACAGAGACACAGAGACACAGACACAGAGACACAGAGTCACAGAGTCACAGTCACGGAGTTATGGAGCCATCAAGTCGAGTCACATAGTCAAGGTGGAGTAATACTGGGCAGAGTTGCTGCCTCGCAGCGCCAGTGACCCGTGTTCGATCCCGACCTCGGGCGCTGTCTGTGCGTGGAGTTTGCACGTTCTCCCCGTGACCATGTGGGCTCTCTCCGGGTGCTCCGGTTTCCTCCCACATCCGAAAGACCTATGGGTTTTTAGGTTAATTGGCTGTTAAAATAATCTGAGTGTAAATGTAGAAATGACACAGATCTTTATAAAGAATTATCCTTCTACAAAAGGATGTTTCCACTAGTGGGAGAGTCTAGGACTAGAGGTTATAGCTGCAGAATTAAAGGATGTTCCTTTTGGAAGGAGATGAGGAGGAATTTCTTTAGTCAGAGGGTGGTGAATCTGTGGAAATCTTTGCCACGGAAGGCTATGGAGGCCAAGTCAGTGGATATTTTTAAGGCAGAGGTAGATAGATTCTGGATTAGTACGGGTGTCAGGGGTTATGGGGAGAAGGCAGGAGAATGGGGTTGGGAGGGAGAGATAGATCAGCCGTGATTGAATGGCGGAGATAACTTGATGGGCCGAATGGCCAAATTCTGGTCCTATCACCTATGACCTTATGACCTCAGCAGCAGGGGCAAGGTAGAAAATAGACCACAGTAGACACAAAGAATTGCAGCTGCTGATGTACAAAGAAAAAGACACAAAGTGCTGGAGTAACTCAGCAGAGCAGGCCGATCTCCTGGTACACTAGTACTATCCTACACACACTTGAGACTATTTACAATTTTAACCAAGCCAATTAACCTACAAACCTGTGCGTCTTTGGAGTGTGGGATGAAACCGGTGCCTCAGGAGAAAACCCAGGCAGGTCACGGGGAGAACGTGCAAACTCCGTACAGACAGCACCTGTAGTCGGGATCGAACCCAGGTCTCTGGTGCTGTGAAGCAGCGACTCTACCGCCGAGCCATCGCTCCGCTCTATAACCATTTAATGGTTGATTAAATGTTTGCCAAGTTGCCCCTAGTGTGTGGGTGGGCGGTGGAATCTTGAGGGGAGGGGGGGGTGGGAGGAGTTGACCATAAGATCACAAGACCATTAGTGATAAGAGCAGAATTAGACCATTCGGCCCATCGAGTCTACTCCGCCATTGAATCATGGCTGATCTCTTTCTCCCTCCTAACCCCCTCTCCTGCCTTTGTTTGATGTGCATTTGAGGGGAATAAGATGGGCTTAATGTGGAAAAGACTTGAAAATATTGAGCGCTAATGTGTCATCTCGCCACATTATTAGCACAACTAATAATGCAGAGAAGTCATCTGAGGAACGATTGGAAAGACTGGGCTTGTATTCACTGAAGTTTAGAAGGATGAGTGGGGATCTTATAGAGACATATAAAATTATAAAAGGACTGGACAAGCTAGATGCAGGACAAATGTTCCCAATGTTGGGGGAGTCCAGAACCAGGGGCCACACACAGTCTAAGAATAAAGGGGAGGCCATTTAAAACTTAGGTGAGAAAAAACTTTTTCACCCAGAGAGTTGTGAATTTGTGGAATTCTCTGCCACAGAGGGCAGTGGAGGCCAATTCACTGGATGAATTTAAAAGAGAGTTAGATAGAGCTCTAGGGGCTAGTGGAATCAGGGGATATGGGGAGAAGGCAGGCACGGGTTGCTGATTGTGGATGATCAGCCATGATCACAATGAATGGCGGTGCTGGCTCGAAGAGCCAAATGGCCTCCTCCTGCACCTAGTTTCTATGTTTCTATGTTAATCAGGGTAACACGTCGTTATGTTGGTTCCCTATCCAATTTCCCGCCCCAAACCTATTCGACCAGCTCAGATCAGACCATACATGAATCCAATCAAGTTAACATCAAGCACAATAGGTAGAGCAAAGAGGAACATTCAGAGTGCAGAATATAGTTCTCAGAAATCGGTGTGGTGACTGTGTGAGGTGACCTTTATGTCACTAGAGAATTGAATGTTCAAGTCTTTGGGCTGTAAGCTGTTGTGTTTTGGCGTTGAGGTTCTACTCGGCTTGTACTCGCTGGAACTTAGAAGATTGAGGGGGGATCTTATAGAAACTTACAAAATTCTTAAGGGGCTGGACAGGCTAGATGCAGGAAGATTGTTCCCGATGTTGGGGAAGTCCAGAACAAGGGGTCACAGTTTAAGGATAAGGGGGAAGTCTTTTAGGACCGAGATGAGAAAGTTTTTTTTCACACAGAGAGTGGTGAATCTGTGGAATTCTCTGCCACAGAAGGTAGTTGAGGCCAGTTCATTGGCTATATTTAAGAGGGAGTTAGATGTGGCCCTTGTGGCTAAAGGGATCAGGGGGTATGGAGAGAAGGCAGGTACAGGATACTGAGTTGGATGATCAGCCATGATCATATTGAATGGCGGTGCAGGCTCGAAGGGCCGAATGGCCTACTCCTGCACCTATTTTCTATGTTTCTATGTTTCTACTGGAATAGAATGGGTGGACGCAAAATGCTGGAGTAACTCAGCGGGACAGGCAGCATCTCTGGAGAGAAGGGACGGGCAACTTTTCGGGTCGAGACCTTTCTTCAGACCTGGAACGTCACCCATTCCTTCTCTCCAGAGGTGCTGCCTGTCCCGTTGAGTTACTCCAGCATTTTGTGTCTATCTTTGGTGTAAAGCAGCACCTGCAGTTCCTTCTGCTTGTATTAGCTGACCCTGATGGCCCTGGTGTAGTTGGTGTCATAGAGCCATAGGAGTTTGTTAGCGTGGAAACAGGCCCTTCGACCCAACCTGCCCACACCGGCCAACATGTCCCAGCTACCCTAGTCCCACCTCCCTGCGCTTGGTCCATATCCCTCCAAACCTGTCCTATCCATGTACCTGTCTATCTGTTTCTTAAACGACGGAATAGTTCCAGCCTCAACTACCACCTCTGGCAGCTTGTTCCATACACCCACCACCCTCTGTGTGAAAAAGTCAACCCTCAGATTCCTATTAAATCTTTTCCCCTTCAAGAACCTATGTCCTCTGGTCCTCGATTCCCCTATTCTGGGCAAGAGACTCTGTGCGTCTACCCGATCTATTCCTCTCATGATTTAATACACCTCTATAAGATCTCCCCTCATCCTCCTGCGCTCCATGGAATAGAGACCCAGCCTGCTCAACCTCTCCCTGTAGCTCAGACCTTATAGTCCTGGCAACATCATCGTAAATCTTCTCTGCACCCTTTCCAGCTTGATAACATCTTTCCACTATCATGATGCCCAGAACTGAACACAATACTCCAGAAACGGCCACACCAATGTATTATATAATTAAGGGTGGCACGGTGGCGCAGCGGTACAGTTGCTGCCATATCGCGCCAGAGACCCAGGTTCGATCCTGACTACGGGTGCTGTCGCTATGGAGTTTGTAGGTTCTCCCCGTGACCTGCGTGGGTTTTCTCCGAGATCTTCGGTTTTCTCCCACATGCTAAATACGTGCAGGTGTGTAGGTTAATTGGCTTGGTATAATTGTAAACTGTCCCTAGTGGGTGTAGGATAGTGTTAATGTGCGGGGATCGCTGGTTTGTGCGGACTCGGTGGGCCGAAGGGCCTGTTTCCGCACTGTATCTCTAAACTAAACTAAACTAAGCTGCAATATGACCTCCCAACGTCTATACTCAACACTCAACTGTTCTACATTTTTATGCAGGAAAGAACTGCAAATGCTGGTTTAAACCAAAGATAGACACGAAAAGCTGAATTCACTCAGCGGGACAGGCAGCATCTCTGGAGAGAAGGAATGGGTGACGTTTTGGGTCGAGACCCCTCTTCAGACACTTTAATTATATGAATGTAAAATAGTCCCTAGTGTGCGTAGGGTAGTGTTAATGTGCGGGGATCGCTGGTTGGTGCGGACTGAGGAAGGGTCTCGACCCGAAACGTCACCCATTCCTTCTCTCCAGAGATGCTGCCTGTCCCGCTGAGTTACTCCAGCGTTTTGTGTCTGTCTTCTGTTTGCAGTTCTGTGCTGTGGTCTGCACTATAACACCTTGCTACAGAGCTCGCTGGAGCCTTCCTCTGCACTGTCCCTGAATCTGGAGGTGTGCGTTTTCACACTTCTGTACCTTTTGCCCGATGGGAGAGGGGAGAAGAGGGAGTGGCCGGGGTGAGACTGGTCCTTGATTGTGCTGCTGGCCTTGCCGAGGCAGCGTGAGGTGCAGATGGAGTCAATGGAAGGGACGTTGGTTTGTGCGATGGTTTACAATTTTTTGTGGTCTTGTATGGAGATGATCCCAAGCCATACGTCCTTTGATTCTGAGGCTGCGCCCTCTGATCTTAGACTCTCCCACCAGTGGAAACATCCTCTCCACATTCAATCTGTCCACGCCTTTCACTATTCGGTAAGTCTCAATGAGGTGCACCCGTGGAAATTGGAATGAATCGTTGGACACATGCTGAACGTAGACATACAGATGTACAGATATACGAGATATAGCATGGAAACAGGCCCTTCGGCCCACCGAGTCCTCGCTGACCAGCGATCACCCCACACACACACTAGTTCCATTTTATCCCTCCTTCTCAGCCACTCTACACACTCGGGGCCAATGTACACAGGGCACTTAACCTACAAACCCCTAGCTCTTTGGAGTGTGGGAGTCGGCCTGTCCCACTGTTCTATATTACTGCTTGGTTACAAAATGTCCCAGATAGGCTCCAACTATGACACTCGCCCCTCGACAGAGGTTTGTAGTTTGGTGTCTGCCGAGTCTCACCCCGGCCACTCCATCTTCTCCCCTCTCCCGTCGGGCAAAGGGCACAGAAGTGTGAAAACGCACACCTCCAGATTCAGGGACAGTTTCTTCCCAGCTGTTATCAGGCAACTGAACCATCCTACCACAACCAGAGAGCAGTGCTGAACTACTATCTACCTCTTTGGTGACCCTCGGACTCTCCTTGATCGGACTTTACTGGCTTTACCTTGCACTAAACGTTATTCCCTTGTCATGTATCTGTACACTGTGGACGGCTCGATTGTAAATGTGTATTATCGTAAGGGCATAAGTGACAGGAGCAGAATTAGGCCATTCGGCCCATCAAGTCTACTCCGCCATTCAATCACGGCTGATCTATCTCTCCCCCCTAACCCCATTCTCCTGCCTTCTCCACACAATCTCTGACACCCGTACTAATCAACAATCTATCTATCTCTGCCTGATAAATATCCACTGACTTGGCCTCCACAGCTTTCTGTGGCAAAGAATTCCACAGATTCACCACCCTCTGACTAAAGACATTTCTCATCTCCTTCCTAAAGGAACGTCCTTTAATTCTCAGGCTGTGACCTCTGGTTCTAGACTCTCCCACCAGTGGAAACATCCTCTCCACATCCACTCTATCCAGGCCTTTCACTGTTCTGTACGTTTCAATGAGGTCCCCCCCTCATTCTTCTAAACTCCAGCGAGTACAGGTCCAGTGCTGACAAATGCTCATCATATGTTAACCCACTCATTCCTGGGATCATTCTTGTAAACCTCCTCTGGACCCTCTCCAGAGCCAGCACATCCTTCCTCAGATACAGGGCCCACAACTGCTCACAATGCCCCAAATGTGGCCTGACCAGCACCTTATAGAGCCTCAGCATTACATCCTTGTTTTTGTATACAAGCCCTCTTGAAATAAATGCTCGCGTTGAGTTTGCTTTCTTTACTACTGATTCGACTTGCAGATTAACTTTCTGGGAATCCTGCACCAGCCACTCCCAAGTCCCTTGGCACCTCCGATTTCAGGATTGTCTCCCCATTTAGAAAATAGTCTACGCCTTTATTCCTACCACCAAAATGCACGACTCCACACTTTGCTGCACTGTATTCCATCTGCCACTTCTCCGCCCACTCTCCCAACCTGTCCACGTCCATCTGCAGAGTCCTTGCTTTCTCTACATTATCTGCCCTTCCACCTGTTTTCGTTTCATCCACAAACTTGGCCACAAAGCCTTCAATCCCCTCGTCCAAATCATTAATATACAACGTGAAGAGTAGCGGTCGGTCCCAGCACTGACGCGTGGGGAACTCCTCGAGTCACCGGCAGCCAACCAGAACAAGCCCCCTTTGTTGCCACTCTGTCTTCTGCCATCCAGCCAACCTGCTGTCCATGCTAGTATCTGCATGGGCTCTCATCTTCCTTAGCAGCCTCACGTGTGGCCCCTTATCAAAGGCTTTCTGCAAATCAAAGTAAACAACATCTGCTGACTCTCCTTGGTCTGTCCTGCCATTTACTTCTTCAAAAAATCCCAGCAAACCTGTCAAGCAAGACCTCTCCTTCACAAAGCCATGCTGACTTCCGCCTGTTTTATCGTAAACCTCTAAGTACTCCGTAACCTCGTCCTTTATAATGGACTCTAAAATCTCACCAAACACCAAAGTGAGACTAACCGGCCTTTAGTTCCCACTATGCTTTGCTCCCTGTAGGAGCCATTTATGCTTAATTCAGTTATTGTCATTGTGTTGTGGCTATGTTTTAATATTTCTAGTTTAGGCCTTTTTTGCCCGCTTGTGGGTGTGACTTAATGCGTGATTGGGAGTGTCTAGATGGGAGGAGGTTAGTGTGTGTCGACAGAGGTTGTGGGTCAGTTTAGACTGGGAGGATGGTGAGCATACAGTTCTTTGAAGAAGGGTCTCGACCCGAAACGTCACCCATTCCTTCTCTCCCGAGATGCTGCCTGACCTGCTGAGTTACTCCGGCATTTTGTGAATAAATCGTTCTTTACCACACACGCCCTCGTACCATCTATATTTGTAAGAACCATACGGTAATAACTGCAAGAATTCTACATATTGTTTGAAGAAGAAACAGTTGATAAAATACGGAAACTGATGAATTACTCTACGATTTGTGCTACTTTAATAAAACCAATTAATGAAGAATAGAAGTTTGGAAGATTCGTTTTGTCCTATCAGGGTGCAACGTGTGCGTAAACTATAACTACATTTCATCCCCGAGAAGTGTAATGGCTATCGAAGTGGGATTTCGAGATGGTATAGAAACTGCCATTACACTCGGGGTAATATTGGCAATTTCCCATTCACCTGGGACTGCTCCTGACTCTAGTGACTCCTGAAATATCACTATCAACACCTCCACAATCTCTAAAGCCACCTCTTTCAGAACCCTAGTACATCCGGCCCAGGTGACTTGGCCACCTTCAGCCCTATCAGCTTCCCAAGCACCTTCTCCCTGGTAATAGCCTCTCCACTAACTTCCAACCCCTGACTACCTTGAATTTCAGGCACGTTGCTGGTGTCTTCCACTGTGAAGACTGATGGAAAAAGGTTCTGCCATTTCCTTATTCTGGAATTTCTACACACTGGAATTTAGAAGGATGAGAGGAGATCTTATCGAAACGTATAAGATTTTTAAGGGGTTGGACACGTTAAGAGGCAGGAAACATGTTCCCAATGTTGGGGGAGTCCAGAACCAGGAGCCACAGTTTAAGAATAAGGGGTAGGCCATTTAGAACGGAGATGAGGAAAAACTTTTTCAGTCAGAGAGTTGTGAATCTGTGGAATTCTCTGCCTCAGAAGGCAGTGGAGGCCAATTCTCTGAATGCATTCAAGAGAGAGCTGGATAGAGCTCTTAAGGATAGCGGAGTCAGGGGGTATGGGGAGAAGGCAGGAACGGGGTACTGATTGAGAATGATCAGCCATGATCACATTGAATAACGGTGCTGGCTCGAAGGGCCGAATGGCCTCCTCCTGCACCTATTGTCTATGGTCACTTCTCCTGCACTATTCTCCAGTGGTCCAATGTCCGCTCTTTATATAACTGAAGAAACTCTTGCTATCCTCTTTGAAATTATTGGCTGGTTTACCTTCGTATTTCATCTTTTCTCCCCCCTATTGCCTTTTTAGTTATCGTCTGCTGTTCCCAATCCTCCGGCTTCCCATCAATCTTTGCTACGTTATACCTCTTCTCTTTGAGTTTAACCCAGTCCTTGACTTCCCTTGTCAGCCACATTCGCCTCTTTCTCCCCTTAGAATCTTCCTTCGTCTTTGGAATGAAAAGATCCTGCATCTTCCGGATTATTCCCAGAAATCCCTGCCATTGCTGTTCCACCCGTCATCCCTGCTAGGGCCTCCTTCCAGTCAACTTTGGCCAGCTCCTCCCTCATGCCTCTGTAATCCCCTTTGTTCAACTGCAATACCGACACATCCGATTTCACCTTCTCCCTCTCAAATTGCAGGTTAAAACCTATCATATTGTGGTCGCTGCCTCCTTATGGCTCTTTTACCTTGAGTTCCCTTATCAAATCAGGTTCATTGCACAACACTAAATCCAGAATTGCCTTCTCCCTGGTAGGCTCCAGTACAAGCTGCTCTAAGAATCCATCTCGGAGGTACTCCACAAACTTTGCTGGGGTCCAGTACCAACATGATTTTCCCAGTCTACCTGCATGTTGAAATCTCCCACGACCACTGTAGAATTGCCTTTTGTACGTGCCAATTTTATCTCCTGAGATAACTTATCCCCGATATCCTGGCTACTGTTTAGTGGGAGCCTGTAAATAACTCCCATTAGGGTCTTTTTACCCAGATAATATCTCAGCTCTATCCATAATGGTACAATTGTCTTTCTGCTGACTGGTTAGCACGCAACAAAAGCTTTTCACTGTTCCTCGGTACACGTAACAATAAACTAAACTGAAACTGAACTCGACCAGCATGGGAGATGGACACATTAAAGCTGGAGTAACTCAGCGGGTCGGACAGCATCTCTGGAGAGAAGGAATAGGTGGCGTTTCAGGTCGAGACTCATCTAGTTTAGTTTAGTTTAGAGATACAGCGCGGAAACAGGCCCTTCGGCCCACCGAGTCCGTGCCGACCGGCGATCACCGCACACTTACACTATCCTACACACACGAGGGACGACTTACATTTATACCAAGCCAATTAACCTACAAACCTGCACGTCTTTGGAGTGCGGGAGGAAACCGGAGCACCCGGAGAAAACCCACGCAGGTCACAGGGAGAACGTACAAACTCCGTACAGGCAAGCACCTGTGGTCGGGATGGAACCCTGATGTCCGGCGCTGTGAGGCAGCAACTCTACCGCTGCGCCACCGTGCCGAACCTGAGACTGAGAGTCAGGGGAAATGGAGACAAGAGATTTCGACGGTGACATCGAGAGATACCACGGCTGTCACGGTGGAACACGGTAGAGTTGCTGCCTTACAGCGAATGCAGCGCCGGAGCCCCGGGTTCGATCCCGACTACGGGAGCCGTCTGTACGGAGTTTGCACGTCCTCCCCGTGACCTGCGTGGGTTTTCTCCGAGATCTTCGGGTTTCCTCACACACTCCAAAGACGTGCAGGTTTGTGGGTTAATTGGCTTGGTATAAATGTAAAATTTGTCCCTGGTGGGTGTAGGATAGTGTTAGTGTGCGGGGATCGCTGGTCGGCGCGGACCCGGTGAGCCGAAGGGCCTGTTTCCGCGCTGTATCTCTGAACTAAACTAAGATATAGACCCCTCCCGGTCAATTAGTCTGAAGAAGGGTCTCGACCTGAAACGTCACCCATTCCTTCTCTCCTGAGATGCTGCCTGACCTGCTGAGTTACTCCAGCATTTTGTGAATAAATACCTTCGATTTGTACCAGCATCTGCAGTTATCTTCTTATACTAAGATCTAGAAGAGTCTATGCCTATCACACTCCTGCAGAGATGCCTGGAAGTTTCATGCTCACCCCTCAGACGGGATTGATTTGTAGTGCTCGGTGCTAAATATCTCACCGATGACGACACATATTTATTATTAAAAAATGATATATTTTGTTTAAATGAAACACATGCCTCTCCGGGATTATCTGCAAAATTGTCACATTTATTTACTGTCAAAGAAGTGTTAAACTTTACATCAGGTATTAGTGGCAAGGGTCCCATTATTAACAGGGAGTACACAAAATTGATCTTCTGAAGCATATCTTTTCTCGGGCCCGAGAAGTCAAGACCCCACTCGCCGGGCACGATAAATAAATAAAAAAAACTCTGGAGGAGCCTTAAGGAGGGGTGAAAATGGGCAGTTACGCGGATAGTCCGAGAAGATCAAGCGACCTTCTGTGCTTGGCATGGTAATAAGGTCACCATGAAAGTTGAAAGACTGGAGCGACCAGGCTTGTATACACTGGAATTTAGAAGGATGAGAGGGGATCTTATCGAAACGTATAAGATTATTAAGGGGTTGGACACGTTAGAGGCAGGAAACATGTTCCCAATGTTGGGGGAGTCCAGAACAAGGGGCCACAGTTTACGAATAAGGGGTAGGCCATTTAGAACTGAGATGAGGAAAAACTTTTTCAGTCAGAGAGTTGAGAATCTGTGGAATTCTCTGCCTCAGAAGGCAGTGGAGGCCAATTCTCTGAATGCATTCAAGAGAGAGCTGGATGGAGCTCTTAAGGATAGCGGAGTCAGGGGGTATGGGGAGAAGGCAGGAACGGGGTACTGATTGAGAATGATCAGCCATGATCACATTGAATGGCGGTGCGTACAGGCTCGAAGGGCCGAATGGCCTCCTCCTGCACCTATTGTCTATTGTCTATGACATTAATTCATTAGTGGGACTTCCATTCCCATCCCATCCCGGCCTGTCGGATAGATTACAGCGAAAGCAGAGAAAATCTCACCACTCCCGGTCAATTGGCCACCTAGCACAGCTTAAGGTAGATGCCGGAGTAACTCAGCGGGTCAGGCAGCATCTCGGGAGAGAAGGAATGGGCGACGTTTCGGGTCGAGACCCTCCTTCAGACTGATGTCAGGGGAGGGGGCGGGATGAAGATAGGATGTAGTCGGAGACAGGAAGACTGGTGGGAGAACTGGGAAGGGGAGGGGATGGAGAGAGAGGGACAGAGGGACTATCTAAAGTTAGAGAAGTCAATGTTCATACGGCTGGGGTGTAAGCTGCCCAAGCGAAATATGAGGTGCTGTTCCTCCAATTTGCGCTGGGCCTCACTCTGACAATGGAGGAGGCCCAGGACAGAAAGGTCAGACTGGGAGTGGGAGGGGGAGTTGAAGTGCTGAGCCACCGGGAGATCAGGTTGGTTAAGACGGACTGAGCGGAGGTGTTAATCGAAATGATCGCCGAAACTGCGCTTGGTCTCACCGAAGTAGAGAAGTTGACACCTGGAACAGTGGACATCTGGAAGGGGGCAAAACTCTTTTGGCCAAAGTATAAATCATTAAAGGCAATGGATGGATTTGGCCATGGGTCTTATAATTTACACATAGATTCTACGGAAAGACTGCAAAAGAAAAGATATATAATTTGAACAATATCCCAATTCTCACAATGTCGGAAAGGATTGCAGATGCTGGTTTACACCAAAGATAGACACAGAGTGCTGGAGTAATTCAGCGGGTCAGGCAGCATCTCTGGAGAACATGGATAGGTGAAGGATAAGAGGGGATCTTATAGAAACATCAAAAATTCTTAAAGGATTGGACAGGCTAGATGCTGGAAAAGTGTTCCCGATGTTGGGGGAGTCCAGAACCAGGGATCACACAGTTTAAGAATAAAGGGTAGGCCATTTAGGACTGAGATGAGGAAAAACTTTTTCCACCCAGAGAGTTGTGAATCTGTGGAATTCTCTGCCACAGAAGGCAGTGGAGGCCGATTCACTGGATGTTTTCAAGAGAGAGTTGGATTTAGCTCTTGGGGCTAACGGAATCAAGGGATATGAGGAGAAAGCAGGAACGGGGTAATGGTTCTGGATGATCAGCCATGATAATTTCGAATGGCGGTGCTGGCTCGAAGGGGCCGAATGGCGTACTCCTGCACCAATGTTCTATGTTTCTATGATTCAATGTGGGAGTAGACTTGGAGGGGGAGGAGCACAAAGGAGGAGCTGGCGTGGGAGCGGCCTAATGCTGCCGTTAAACGGATCTATAAAGTTATAAAAGGACTGGACAATCTCGATGCAGGAAAAATGTTCCCAAAGTTGAGGGGGAGTCCAGAACCAGGGTCCATACACAGTCTAAGAATAAAGGGGAGGCCATTTAAAACTGAGGTGAGAAAAAACCTTTTCACCCAGAGAGTTGTGAATTTGTGGAATTCTCTGCCACAGAGGGCACCGGAGGCCGATTCACTGGATGAATTTAAAAGAGAGTTAGATAGAGCTCTAGGGGCTAGTGGAATCAAGGGATATGGGGAGAAGGCAGGCATGGGTTACTGATTGTGGACGATCAGCCGTGATCACAATGAATGGCGGTGCTGGGCTGGCTCAATAGATAAAAGACACTAGGTGCAGGAGTAGGCCTTTCGGCCCTTCAAGCCAGCACTGCGAAGGGCCAAACGGCCTCCTCCTGCACCTATTTTCTATGTTTCTCTGCTTCTCAGAACTCGTGAACTGATGGATTCGTTTAAAAAGTGGAGGGTGTGAAAGAGAAAAGGCGAAGAGGAGAGGTCAGAAACCTTTTTTATTAAAAAAAAACAAGAGGCTATTATAACAGCAAAAAAAAAAAATCTGAGAGACTTTTGGCTTAATTTGCACAATGGAAAGTTCTGGAAAAAACCCCCCACATTTTTTTAAATCATCTGTGCAACCAGGAGTTTCTTCACACAATATTTTCATCAAATGTATTCCGTTTAAAACTCTCTTATATTCAGGTCTGACAACAAGGTATTCGATTTTATTTTACACTAGCATTACAACAAAATATATTTTCTTTAGGCTGTTTTTTTTTTTTTGTCAGTGAGAACAGGTAACAGTACTGTACATTGGGGAGCAAAAGGTGGGCCTTGGAGCCAGGCCTAAATGTCGGGCTGGTCCGAAGGAATGGAAACGCGAATGGCTTCGAGAAACCATCCCAACTGGAGCTCGCTCGGTACATCATTCCTGGGATCTCTAAGGTACTGTAGACAACGGTTTAAAGATCTCTTCTTCCTATTATAGCACGGAACGGGGGCCAGGGTCGGATTTGGGGGAGGAAGTGGAGACGGGGAAGACAGGGGGATGGAGTGGGTAGGAACGGCAAGGTGCAACTATATACACAACGACACGACCGATTTCAACACCGCTTTGTACGGCCAAATGGCCACAGTCTCATCCCCACCGAGAGTCTCCCCCAGAGTTGGGAGCGGACAATGGGCCTGGGTTTTTCCTCGGGACGGAAGAATGGTTTGAGCGGAGAGAAAGAGTCTTGTTTCTTCACCAAATTTTAAAAAAAACTGTCCTCCCCCCACATCTGCAAATTTTCTTCCCGTCTGTTTTCCTGTACATTAACAAAAGACGCACGGGGGGTCACCCCGCACTGAAGGGTCCAGGAACCCCGGAGGAGGTCCATTAGTCTGTGTCTCTTGTGTCTTGTGTGGGTTTGTTCTCACAGGCTGGTTACCAGTTGCATCTGTCGTTCCCTGACGTCGCTCTCTGGGATGGAGTCCTCCTTGCCCACCGGGAGGATGTGCCCGTCGCTGTTGCCCCTGCTGATCTGGTAGTACGTTTGCAGCTGGTTTGGGTCGCCCAGGTTGGGCATGCTCTTGTAGAAAAGGTCCCCCCCGCTCTCGCTCCTCTTGGACGGCGACAACTCTCCCTCGTCTCCTGGCGCCGTGGGGCCGGGGGCGCTGTCGGGGCCAGGGCCCGGCGAGTCTCTCAGGTTGGGCATGCTGATGTAGAGGGAGTCCCTGTTGGGAGACTGCGCGTGCTGGTCGGGCCCGTCCGCGGGCGGCGGGGGCGGGGGCGGGGCAGGCGGGGGCTCCGCCCGCTTCTGCTGGTGGTACAAGAGGGAGTGAGTGCGCTGGGGGATGAGCGGGGCCTCCAGCTCGCGGTGCCGCCCGTCGCCCCTCGCCAGGGACGAGGAGGAGTCGGCCAGGGCGGAGTTGGCGTTGGCGTTGGCGTCGTCCTCGCTGCCGCTGCCCCTGCCGCCACCGCCCCCGCCGGCGGCCATCTTGGAGGGCAGGCCTCGCTCGGCCCCCTGGGCCTTGAGGCCGCCGGCCCGCAGGTTGTTGTGCACCAGCTCCGAGATGATCATCTTCTCGAAGGCCGTGTCGCCCAGGCTTAGGCCGCAGTCCAGGCCCTGCACCCCCTCGCCCACAAAGTCACCGTTCTGGATGGAGTAGCTGTTGTTGAAGTTGCCGTTAAGTGGTAGAGTATCCGTTGTACTTGCATCCCGACCATTGGTCAGTGCATGTCCTGGGGGGGGGGGGGGGGGCGCAGGGGGCAATAGGAGGGCGGAGGGGTGGGAGGGTGGGGGGATGGAGGAGAAAGAAGGTGGGGGGGGAAGGATCGGGGATGGAGGAGAAGTTGGGGAAGGTGGGAGGGAGGGGAAGAGGGGGGAAAGGGTGCGGTATTGGGGTAAAGGATTGGTGATGGGGAGAAGGTGGGATGAAAGGGAGGGGGTGGGTGGGTGGAGGGGGAAAGAGTGGGGGTGGGGGGAAAGGGAGGGGGGAAGGGAGGGGAGTGGAGGAGTGAGGGGGGAGGTTGGGGAAAGGGTGGGGATAGAAATGTGGGCGGTGGGGGAAATATTGGGGGGTGGGGAGGATTGAGGAGAAGGTGGGGAGGGAGTGGGGAAATGATGGAGGTTGTGGGGTGGGGAAAGGATGGGGGGGAGGGTGGGGGGAAATGGAGGGGTGGGGTGGGCAAAGTTTGGGTGAGGGAAAGGGTGAGGGGTGGGGTAATGGGGAAAACATTGGGGGCATGGATGGGACAGAGGGAGGGGGAAATGGTGGGAAGGGGGAGAAGGAAGGGGGAGGGAAAAAAGATAACACATAGTAACGTTAGCAGCCGGACTCCATTTTAGCTTCAACCTTATCAAGATTATCTTCCGTAAAAATAAATATCACGCCCTTTTAATGTAGTTCAGGACAAAAAATGGCAATGTTGGTACTTGTGTAGGTTTAAAGCTTTAGGTTTAAAGAAGATGTCGGCTGGAAACAGGCCCTTCGGCCCACCGAGTCTGTGCCGACCGCACCAGTTCTATGTTGTCCCACTTTCTCATCTCCCCCCCCCCCCCCCCATACACTGAGGGGGCAATTTTACAGAGGCGCCGCACGTCTTTGGGGTTGTGGGAGGAAACCGGAGCACCCGGAGGAAACCCACGCAGGTCACGGGGAGAACGTGCAAACTCCACACACAGACAGCCGCCAGAGGTCAGGATCAAACCCGGTTCTCTGGCGCTGCGCCGATCTGTCTAAGGGTGGCCTTGAACGATCACCCACCCCCCCCTTACAACCCCCCCCCCCCCATTCGATCTCGACGGTCAAACTCTGAGCCCTTGAACTCCATGCAAGGTCGAAGCCCCCCCAGCTTTGTCCTGAAGTACCTTAAAAGCAAACTTTGGGGGGGAGCAAGAAAGGGAGTTTGGGGTGGGGGGGGGGGGTGGGGTGGGGAGGGAAGGCGGGGCAGATAATATGCAGAAGCTACACAGAGCGGGTACAGATGGATGTACCAAATTAAACAGCAGCAAGGCAAAATAACAAACTGACGGTCCAGCTGCAACAAGACATTGCGGTGTGGAGCATTGGATGAAGAGGTGGGGTGGGGTTAGGGGTTGCCAACTATCTCGCTCCCAAATAAGGGACAGGGTGACGTCACCGCACCGCGCCCCACGTGACCTCACCCAGCCAGCCAATGGCGGCCGCCAGGGCCGGGAGGCGGGTTGCCACGCAACCTCCGTCAGGCGGCGCCCGGGCCTCCGAGCCTGTACTGTCCAGGCCTACACTGTCCGGGCCTACAGCGTTCGGGCCTACAGTGTCCGGGCCTACACTGTCCGGGCCTACAGTGTCCGGACCTACAGTGTCCGGGCCTACAGTGTCCGGGCCTACAGTGTCCGGTCCTGCAGTGTCCGGACCTACAGCGTCCGGGCCTACAGTGTCCGGGCCTACAGTGTCCGGGCCTACAGTGTCCGGGCCTACAGTGTCCGGACCTACAGTGTCCGGGCCTACAGTGTCCGGGCCTACAGTGTCCGGTCCTGCAGTGTCCGGATCTACAGCGTCCGGGCCTACAGTGTCCGGGCCTACAGTGTCCGGACCTACACTGTCCGGGCCTACAGCGTTCGGGCCTACACTGTCCGGTCCTGCAGTGTCCGGACCTACATTGTCCGGGCCTACAGCGTCCGGGCCTACAGTGTCCGGGCCTACAGCGCCCCCTCCCCCCGGCCTAATACGGGACAGTTGGCAACCCTAGGTGGGGTGGGGTGGGCAGGAGACTACACACACACACACACACACAGTAAGCATGGCACACACAGGTGGATCACCTCATTGTGCTATGGGGAGGGAGGGGGAGGGAGGGAGGTGTAACAGGACAGACAGCCACTGGGTTGACTCACATAAGCAAATTCACATCAAGTCTCTCTGTTCTGGCTAGCGGTTGCAAGTGTAGCTGATACACAAAAGAAAGCAAAATGATCACTATGGCATGACGAAGGACCAGGTGAACATCGTAGCAAAGCCGAGAGAGAGAGAGAGGGAGAGAGAGAGAGAGGGAGAGAAAGAGGAGGGAAAGAGATGGAGGAACGGACAGAGGAAGGGAGAGAGAGAGAGAGGGAGTGGGAGAAAGAGGGAGAGAGAAATGGATAGAGAGAGGAAGGGACGGACGGAGGGGGAGGGAGGGAGAGGGAGCGAGAGAGAGGGAGGGAGGGAGGGAGAGGGACGGATGGAGAGGGAGGCAGAGAGGGAGGGAGAGAGGGAGCGAGAGAGAGAGGACGGGGAGTGAGGGAGAGAAAGAGGAGGGAGTGAGAGAGAGGGAGGGAAGGAGGGAGAGAGAGAGAGAGAGGGGCAGATGGAGAGGGAGGCAGAGGGGGAGGGAGAGAGGGGGAGCGAGAGAGAGGGAGGGAGGGAGGGAGAGAGAGAGAGAGAGGGAGGGAGGGAGAGAGAGAGAGGGACGGATGGAGAGGGAGGCAGAGAGGGAGGGAGGGAGAGATGGGGAGAGAGAGAGAGAGACAGACAGAAAGCAGAGGGTGCTAGGAGACGCACGGTGGGGCCTCGGCGCGGGTCAGGGATTGGGTAGGGGCAGGCAAGACCTTTGGTGGCCAATCCTGGTGGACCTCCAACGTCAGCCTCCACCCCCCCAACTCCCTTTCCCCCGCCGGCCCTAATCGAACGTCTCCTGCTCCTTCTGTTTTATTTCTGAGTTCTGGCATTGTGCTTTGGATGCGGTCAAGGACAATGTGCAGTACGTGAGATGGCAAGAGAACCGGGGCGTCCATAAGCAATGGGAGCAGAATTAGAATACTCGGCCCATCGAGTCTACGCCGCCATTCAATCATGGCCGATCTCTCTCTCCCTCTCAACCCCATTCTCCTGCCTTCTCCCCATAACCCCCCGACACCCGCACTGATCAAGAATCGACCCATCTCTGCCTTAAATATATCCACTGACTTGGCCTCCACAGCCGTCTGTGGCAAAGAATCCCACAGATTCACCACCCTCTGACTAAAGAAATTCCTCCTCATCTCCTTCTTAAAGGAACGTCCTTTAATTCCGAGGCTGTGCCCTCTGGTCCTAGACTCTCCCACCAGTGGAAACATCCTCTCCACATCCACTCTATCCAAGTTCCTACTTCTCACCATAACTTCGGGCAGCCGTCGTGGAGAAAACAGGAACTGCAGATGCCGGTTCACCAAAAAAAGTGTTGGGGTAACTCAGCGGGTCAGGCAGCATCCCTGGAGAAAAGGAATGGGTGAAGGTTTCGGGTCGGAAGCCCGTCTTCAGACTGTGTGCCTGACCCGCTGAGTTACTCCGGCATTTTGTGTCTCCTTGCAGTTCCTGGTGTCAAACCCACCCACCCACCCTTTGGTTCTGAGAAAGACAGGATGGTACGAGGATGAGGGATGAGAGGGGAGGCTCTGGGGGTCAGAGTTTCGGGGGAGGGGGGGGGGGGTAAGGTTACCTGAGGAGAGGTTGTGGTTTGATGGTCTCTGCAGGGAAGTGGGGGGAGGGAAGTCCATCTCCAGTGGGAGAGGAACGTCTCCTGGCCAAGCAGACCACCTGACGATGAGAACTAGGCGGCGCGGTGGCGCAGCGGTAGAGTTGCTACCTCACAGCGCCGGAGACCCGGGTTCCATCCCGACTACGGGCGCTGTCTGTACGGAGTTTGTACGTTCTCCCCGTGACCTGCGTGGGTTTTCTCCGAGATCTCCAGTTTCCTCCCGCACTCCAAAGACGTGCAGGTATGTAGGTTAATTGGCTTGGTAACATTGTAAATTGTCCCTAGTGTGTGCGTGTTGGATAGTGTTAGCGTGCGGGGTGATCGCTGGTCGGCGCGGACTCGGTGGGCCGAAGGGCCTGTTTCCGCGCTCTATCACTAAACTAAACTAAGGGGAGATGATGGAATGGTGATTGGAGCCGGTGCAAGGGATTATATGAAGAGATGGGGCTGGACATTCAAAGCAGCCAGCCTAGCACAAACAGAAGCAAGGAGAATGAGCAGACATGGGCGAGTCCAGAACCAGGGGACGCACAGTCGAAGAATAAAGGGGAGGCCATTTAAAACTGAGGTGAGAAAAAAACTTTTTCACCCAGAGAATTTGTTGTGAATTTGTGGAATTCTCTGCCACAGAGGGCAGTGGAGGCCAAATCACTGGATGGATTTAAGAAGAGAGTTAGATAGAGCTCTAGGGGCTAGCGGAATCAAGGGATACGGGGAGAAGGCAGGCACGGGTTACTGATTGTGGATGATCAGCCATGATCGCAATGCATGGCGGTGCTGGCTTGAAGGGCCAAATGGCCTCCTCCTGCACCTTATTTTCTATGTTTCTAAGTTTCTCTGTAGAGCAGGGCTTCTTGACGGAAACACAGACTGTAATTTATTGACGACTCTTTGTTGTGAAAGATGCTCTTTGGAAGACGGGTGTGTTGGGGGTGGAGATGGGGGTGGGGGGGGTGGAGATGGGGGTGGAGATGGGGGTAGGGTGGGAGTCCAATGGTGAGATATCAATGAGTGAAGGGTCATGGATTGGGGGGGGGGCTGGCAGTCAAAGGTCATGTGATTGAGGGGCCAGGGTGCGAGAAGTCAAGGGTGAGTTGAGGCTGGGACTATCCCAACGTTTAAGAAACAGTTAGACAGGTACATGGATAGGACGGGTTTGGAGGGAAACGCGGGCAGGTGGGACTAGTGTAGCTGGGATATTGTTGGCCGGTGTGGGCGAGTTGGGCCTGTTTCCACGCTGTATCACTCTATGACTCTAGGTCATGGTATCAGAGGTCACGGATCGAGGGGGCTGACGGTGAGGGGGTTAAGGGAGTGAGAGTTCAGAGGTGAGAGGTCAAGGGGGTGAGGGGTCATGTTAAAGACTGCATCCTTCCCTAAGCTAGGGCACAGTCCAATTCACCTCTACCCCATTGCGGACATTGGACTTTGTCAAGAGAGAGTTAGATTTAGCTCTTCGGGCTCACGGAATCAAGGGATATGGGGGAAAAAGCAGGAACGGGGCACTGATTTTAGATGACCAGCCATGATCACATTAAATGGCGGTGCTGGCTCGAAGGACTGAATTGCCTACTCCTGCACCTATGTTTCTATGTTTGTCTTTGTCCATGGAACTGACGCGCTACAATGCTGAGAGCTATATTCTGCACTGTGCACCTTCCCCATTGCTCTACCTATTGTATGTGTGTTTGACTTGACTGTGTTTATGCATAGTATTATCTGATCTGTGTCGGTAGGAACTGCAGATGTTGGTTAAAACAGAAGATATAAAAGACACAAAAAGCTGGAGTAACTCAGTGGGACAGGCATAGGCGACGTTTCAATAGACAATAGGTGCAGGAGTAGGCCATTCGGCCCTTCGAGCCAGCACCGCCATTCACCGTGATCATGCACAATCAGTGCCCCGTTCCTGCCCTCTCCCCATGTCCCCTGACTCCGCTATCATTAAGAGCTCTACCTAACTCTCTCTTGAAAGCATCCAGAGAATTGGCCTCCACTGCCTTCTGAGGCAGAGAATTTCACAGCTTCACAACTCCCTGAGAGAGCTTCGGGTCGAAATTCTTCTTCAGACGAAGAAGATCTAAACAAGGGTCTCATAGAAACAAAGAAAATAGGCGCAGGAGTAGGACATTCGGCCCTTCGAGCCAGCACCGCCATTCATTGTGATCATGGCTGATCACCCACAATCAGTAGTACGTGCCTGCCTTCTCCCCATATCCCTTGATTCTGCTAGCCCCTAGAGCTCTGTGTAACTCTCTTTTAAATTCATACCCGACCCGAAACGTCACCCATTCCTTTTCTCCATCGATGCTGCCTGGCCCGCTGAGTTACTCCAGCTTTTTGTGTCTATCTGCGCATTATCTAATCTATTTGGGTGACGTGCAAAAGAAAACTTCTCAATGCGTCTCGGTACACATGATGATAATAAACCCGAACCCAAACTTAAGCCTAACCCTGAACAGTGTGGCCCATTGGCCGGATCCATATTGCTCCAACTCTGTTCCCAGTCACCTCGGCTAGAACAACACACCGTAAGTTGATAAGTGATGGGAGCAGAATAAACCATTCAGCCCATCAAATCTACTCCGCCATTCAATCATGGCTGGGCTACCTCTCCTTCTCAACCCCATTCTCCTGCCTTCTCCCCATAATTAGAGAGAGCTCTAGGGGCTAGCAGTATCAAGATCTTATCGAAACGTATAAGATTATTAAGGGGTTGGACACGTTAGAGGCAGGAAACATGTTCCCAATGTTGGGGGAGTCCAGAACCAGGGGCCACAGTTTAAGAATAAGGGGTAGGCCATTTAGAACTGAGATGAGGAAAAACTTTTTCAGTCAGAGAGTTGTGAACCTTTGGAATTCCCTGCCACTGAAGGCAGTGGAGGCCAATTAACGAGACGTTTTCAAGAGAGAGTTAGATTTTGCTCTTAGGGGTAACAGAATCAAGAGATACGGGGAGAAAGCAGGAATGGGGCACTGATTTAGAATGATCAGCCATGATCACAATGAATGGCGGTGCTGGCTCGAAGGGCCAAATGGCCTCCTCCATCACCTATTTTCCATGTTTCCATGTTTCTAATAATCCCCGACACCCGCACTAATCAAGAATCTATCTCTGCCTTACGGATATCCACTGACTTGGTCTCCACAGCATTCTGTGGCAATGAATTCCACAGATTCACCACCCTCTGACTAGAGAAATTCCTCCTCATCTCCTTCCAAAAGGAACGTCCTTTAATTCTGAGGCTGTGCCCTCTGGTCCTAGACTCTCCCACCAGTGGAAACATCCTCTCCACATCAGCTCTATCCAGGCCTTTCACTATTCTGTACGTTTCAATGAGGTCCACCCCCCCCTCCACCAGAACCCAACAGAAGTAAACACCCGCTGAACAGATACAAGTTGAGATGAATGCGTGGCTTTCTTAGACAGATTCTTGATCAGTACGGGAGTCAGGGGTTATGGGGAGAAGGCAGGAGAATGTGGGGTGAGGAGGGAGAGACACATCAGCCATTGATTGAATGGTGGAGTAGACTCGACGGGCCGAATGGCCCAATTCTGCCCCTATCACTGATGACCCTTTGAGCAATCCCCAAGGCCGTGTACATTGGATGTTCCTGCACTGCCATCCAATTCTACAATCAGCCCCTGTGGCCCCTTGAATCTCACCCGTGACCTGCACGTGCTTCGCCAAATGCCTCGTACCAAAAATAATAATTTAAATTAAAAAAATAAAAAGGAAACAAGCATGCCAGAATTTTTTTTTACATTTGATAGGCAAAGTTAAGTTTGACTCCCATACTTGTCTCTCTGAAGGTCACTAGGAGGGAAGCATAAGGAGAGAACAACATATAAGCAGTGAAAATAGAAGCAAGCTTGGGTTAGATTCAACACACCATTTGTAAAACGCATGCTTTCATTCCCCTCTCACCCTCCCTCTCCCTCTCTCCCCCTCTCTCCCTCCCTCTCTCTCTCCCTCTCCCTCCCTCTCTCTCTACTCTCCCCCTCCCTCCCTCTCTCTCCCTCTCCCTCCCTCTCTCTCTACTCTCCCCCTCCCTCCCTCTCTCTCCCTCTCCCTCCCTCTCTCTCTACCTCTCCCCCCCTCTCTCTCTCCCTCTCCCTCCCTCTCTCTCTACTCTCAACCTCCCTCCCTCTCTCTCCCCCTCCCTCCCTCTCTCTCCCTCTCCCTCTTTAACTCTCCCCCTCTCTCTACCTCCCCCCCTCTCTCCCTCTACCCCTGCTCCCTCTCCCGCCCTCCTCCTTCTCTCTCTCTCCCTCCTTCCCTCCCTCACTCACTCCAGCTTTGGAAAATTAAGTTTTGGAATCAAAAGATGTGGAGGTCGTGCCCAGAGATGACCTTTGGAGGTGTGGAGCTGCAGATTAGTGGCAGGCATGAGGAGTTCAGTCAATGCCTACTGCTGTGGTACGAGTGGTGAGAGGGAGAGTAGTAGACATCTCCAGGTCTCTCCCCCATTCTCTCCTCCACCTCGGGCTGCAAACTGTCCCGTATTAGCCGGGACATCCCGTATATTGGGCTAAATTTGTTTGTCTCTCATGGGATCGCCCTTGTCTCGTATTAGGCCCAGGGGGGTGCTGCAGGCCTGGACACTGTGGGCCCGGACACTGTAGGCCCGGGGGGCTACTGTCGGGCTGGACACTGTAGGCCCGGACACTGTAGGCCTGGGGGGCGCTGTGGGTCCGGACACTCTAGGCCCGGACACTGTAGGCCCGGACACTGTGGGCCCGGACACTGTAGGCCCGAGGGCTGCTGTAGTCCTGGACACTGCAGGCCCGGGGGGCCGCTGTATGCCCGGACACTGTAGGCCCGGGGGGCCGCTGTAGTCCTGGACATGTAGGCCCGGTGGCCCGGGCACGGCTTGAAGGAGGTTGCTTAGCAACCCGCCTCCCGGCCGCCATTGGTGGAGCGGGAGCACGTGGCCGCTGGCTGGGTGAGGTCACATGGGGCGCAGGGCAGTGATTTCTCCTTTTCTCCCTTATTTGGGAAGTGAGAAAGTTGGCAACCCTAGGCTGCAGATTAGTAGCAGGCATGAGGAGTTCAGTCAATGCCTACTGCTGTTGGACGGGTGGTGAGAGGCAGACTAATAGTGTGTCTTTTGGCCCACAGATTCAACCTCCGGATGAACTGAACAGGGTGGGGGTACAAAGAGTTGAAGCCTTTGCCTTACGAAGAAAGAATGGATCGACTGGGCTTATATTCACTGGAATTTCGAAGGATGAGAGGGGATCTTATAGAAACATATAAAATTCTTAAGGGATTGGACAGGCTAGATGCAGGAAAAATGTTCCCGATGTTGGGGGAGTCCAGAACCAGGAGTCACACAGTTTAAGAATAAGGGGTGGGCCATTTAGGACTGAGATGAGGAAAAACCTTTATCACCCAGAGAGTTGTGAACCTTTGGAATTCTCTGCCACTGAAGGCAGTGGAGGCCAATTCACGAGACGTTTTCAAGAGAGAGTTAGATTTTGCTCTTCGGGCTAACGGAATCAAGGGATATGGGGAGAAAGCAGGAACGGGGTACAGATTTTGGATGATCAGCCGTGATCATATTGAATGGCGGTGCTGGCTCGAAGGGCCAAATGGCCTCCTCCTGCACCTATTTTCTATGTTTCTATGTTCCCCCTGGTCCAAGTTACACCACAAGAGCTTCAACTCTTGTACCTAGGGTTGCCAACTGTCCCGTATTAGCCGGGACATCCCGCATATTGGGCTAAATTGGTTTGTCCCGTACGGGACCGCCCTTGTCCTGTATAAGGGAGGGACGGGGGGGGGGAAGGAAAAAGGAGGTTGCCCCTGGTTACCAGGAGCGGGAGACCCTGACCCTTCACCCCAAGTTAGAGTGGATGGAGGTTGTGCATGGTGGTAGCTTCCTGGCGGATGCAACCTACCAAAACTTCAGGGGATGGGATGGGTGATGAGGTGGCGTGTGCCAGAGGGCAGGGGCGGGGGATTGGTGAAGTCCGGATGATGGAGGGGCGGGGAACATGGAAGTGGTCCGTTGGGTGTTGGGGCGGGGGGTGTGGAGGACCAAGGAGAAGTGTGAAGGGGAAGTAGGGCGGTCACGGTGGCGCGGCGGTAGAGTTGCCGCCTTACAGCGAATGCAGCGCCGGAGACCCGGGTTCCATCCCGACTACGGGCGCCGTCCGTACAGAGTTTGCACGTTCACCCCGTGACCTGCGTGGGTTTACTCCGAGATCTTCGGTTTGCTCCCACACTCCAAAGATGTGCAGGTATGCAGGATAATTGGCTTGGTAAATGTAGAAATCATCCCTAGTGTGAGTGGGATAGTGTTAGTGTGCGGGGATCGCTGGTCGGCGCGGTCCCGGTGGGCCGAAAGGGCCTGTTTCCGCGCTGTATCTCTAAACTAAACTAACATTGGGGTTGTGTGGGGGAATGGCGGTGAAGTTGTTGAGGGCGAGGAAGTGATGGGGGGGGGTGGGGTCTGCCTACAACTACAAATCTCTTTAGTCAGAGAGTCATCGTCATAAGGTGACAAGCCGTGGAAACAGGCCCTTCGGCCCAACTTGCCCACACCGGCCAACATGTCCCGGTTGAGTTGAGTATAGGAGGAGTTGAGTATAGGAGTAAAGAGGTCCTTCTGCAGTTGCCCAGTGCACCAGTGAGACTGCACCTGGAGTACTGTGTGCAGTTTTGGTCCTAGTGAGAGCCTCATCTATAATGGGAGAGGGGAACCCCTATTTCCTAAAGAATGAGGATACCTCCGATTCCCTCGAATGGAACACTTCATCCTGGGCGCGGATGCTCTTAAGGATAGCGGAGTCAGGGGGTACGGGGAGAAGGCAGGAACGGGGTACTGATTGAAAATGATCAGCCATTATCACATTGAATGGCAGTGCTGGCTCGAAGGGCCGAATGGCCTCCTCCTGCACCTATTGTCTATTGTCCCAGCTACCCTAGTCCCACCTACCCGCGTTTGGCCCATATCCCTCCAAACCCGTCCTATCCATGCACCTGTCTAACCGTTTCTTAAACGTTGGGATAGTCCCTGCCTCAACTACCTGCTCCCAACGCCCTCTGTGTGAAAAAGGTAGCCCTCAGATTCCTATACAATCTTTTCCCCCCTTCACCTTTAAACGGTCCATTGATCGTTGATCCCTGGTGTAACTCCCCACTTCAAAACCTTCCTAACATCTCTTCCCAACACCCAGCCCAGTAACACACGGCCCAGCAATTGTGTTAACAGTCTCGGTACAAAAGTCAAAGCAGGCACACCTGGAGAGCTAAACACATCAGCTGATGGGGCATTAAAGACAACAGTTTCAGCAAGCAGGGAGTTATAGGGGTTGTTAGTACCATGGGGCCGGAGAAGAGGATTTGTGAGTAGATAATTGCTTGTCATCCCTAAAGTAACAAGACAGAAAAAGAGGTGTCAGTTTTGGTCGTTCTTTTGTTAATCTTACCAAGTCTTTAAAACACAAGTTAGTAAACGTGGCCCATCTGTCTCTCTCAGTTAGGGTTGCCAACTGTCCCATATTAGCCGGGTCATCCGGTATATTGGGCTAAATTGGTTTGTCCCGTACGGGACCGCCCTTGTCCCGTATTAGGGTTGGACGGCACTGTAGGCCCGGACACTGTAGGCCTGGACACTGTAGGCCCAGACACTGTAGGCCCGGACACTGTAGGCACGGACACTGTAGGAACGGACGCTGTAGGCCCGGACGCTGTAGGCCCGGACGCTGTAGGCCCGGACGCTGTAGGCCCGGACACTGTAGGCCCTGACGCTGTGGGTCCCGACAGTTTAGGTCCCAACACTCCAGGTTTCCAACATTTTAGCTCTGAACAGTCTAGGACACTGTAGGTCCGGACATACTAGGTCCGGAGCCTGGGTGCCGCCTAACAGACGGAGGTTGCGTAGCAACCCGCCTCCAGGCCCGGGCGGCCGCCATTGGTGGAGCGGGAGCAAGTGGCCGCTGGCTGGGTGAGGTCACGTGGGGCGTGGGGCGGTGACGTCACCTTGTCCCGTGTTTGGGAGTGAGATAGTTGGCACTCCTACTCTCAGCAAACATGAGGCCGTGACATAAAATGCAGAATGCACGTTAGGGGGACGCATCGCAGCACGGTTTGGGAAGAGCTCCGTCCAAGACCGCGAGGAGTTGCAGATAGTTGTGGACACAGCCCAGACCATCGCACAAACCAACATCCCTTCCATCGACTCCATCTACACCTCACGCTGCCTCGGCAAGGCCAGCAGCACAATCAAGGACCAGTCTCACCCCGGCCACTCCCTCTTCTCCCCTCTCCCATCGGGCAAGAGGTACAGAAGTGTGTAAACGCACACCTCCAGATTCAGGGACAGTTTCTTCCCAGCTGTTATCAGGCAACTGAACCACCCTACCACAACCAGAGAGCAGTGCTGAACTACTATCTACCTCATTGGTGACCCTCAGACTATCTTTGATCAGACTTTACTGGCTTTACCTTGCACTAAACATTATTCCCTTATGTATCTGTCTAATGGCTCGATTGTAATCATGTATTGTCTTTCTGCTGACTGGTTAGCACGCAACAAAGGCTTTTCACAATAAACTAAACTGAACTAACTGATGCTTAAAATTCTGCTGGAGGTAGGGTGGTTGCCAACTACCTCACTCCCAAATACGGGACAAGGTGACGTCACCGCCCCGCGCCCCATGTGACCTCACCCAGGCAACGGGCACGTGCTCCCGCTCCAACAATGGCGGCTGCCCGGGCCGGGAGGCAGGTTGCCATGCAACCTCCGTTCGGCGGCGCCCGGGCCTCCGTGCCTACAGTGTCCGGACCTACACTGTCCGGGCCTACAGTGTCAGGGCCTACACTGTCTGGGCCTACACTGTCCGGGCCTATAGCACCCAGGCTTACAGTGTCTGGGCCTACACTGTCCGGGCCTACACTGTCCGGGCCTACAGCGTCCGGGCCTACGGCGCCACTCGGGCCTAATACAGGGCAAGGACGGTCCCATACGGGACAAACCAATTTAGCCCAAAATACGGTGTGTCCCGGCTAATACGGGACAGTTGGCAACTCTAGCTGACAGGAACATGAATTTAAACAGAATCTCCTTCCACATAAAGGGAAGTCTCATATTAAAAACAAGTCATAAAGTCACAGAGACATATCGTAAGGAAAAAGGCCATTCGGCCCAACCTGCCCATGCCGACCAAGATGTCCGATATATATTAGTCCCACCTGCCCACATTTAAAGTCACAGAGTGGTATAGTCACACAGTGTGGAAACAGGCCCTTCGGCCCAACTTGGCTGCGACCAACATGCCCCATCTACGCTAGTCCCACCTGTCTGTGTATGGCCCATATCCCTCTAAACCTAACCTAACTATGTAACTGTTCTAGTGTCTTTTAAATGGTGTTACAGCAACTCTCTTCGACCTCCTCTGGCAGTTCGTTCCATGCACCCACCACCCATTGTGTGAAAAAGTTACCCCTCGGGTTCCTATTAAATCATTCCCCCTCTTGCCTTAAACCTATGTCCTCTGGTTCTGGTTTTCGATCCTCCTACTCTGGGCAAGATAGAAAGCACTGGAGGAACTCATCCGTTCAGCCAGCTTCTGTGGCGGGAATGGACAGGCGATGTTTCAGTCTGTGACCCTCTGAAGGAGGGTCCCGACCTCAAACGCTGCCTGTCAATCCCTCCACAGATGCTGCCTGACCCGCTGAGTTCCTCCAGCACATTTAGTTTAGTTTAGAGATACAGCGCGGAAACAGGCCCTTCGGCCCACCGAGTCCGCGCCGACCAGCGATCCCCGCACATTAACGCTATCCTACACCCATTAGGGACAATGTTTACAGTTGCCAAGCCAATTAACCTAAAAAACCTGCATTGGATTGTGGGAGGAAACCGCAGATCTCGGAGAAAACCCACGCAGGTCACGGGGAGAACGTACAAACTCCGTACATACAAACACTTGGGCAACACTGTTCCAGAACCAAGTGGCCCCTGGGTCAAGGAGCAGAAGTCAAGAAAGAATCGAGGAGCAGGCCAAGAAAGCCAGCTGCATAGGAATGAAGGTCTGGATAATCACCCGTAACAATCAAGAATCCATCTATCTCTGCCTTAAATATATCCACTGACTTGGCCTCCACAGCCCTCTGTGGCGATGAATTCCACAGATTCACCACCCTCTGACTAAAGAAATTCCTCCTCATCTCCTTGCAGGAAAAATGTTCCCGATGTTGGGGGAGTGCCGAACCAGGGGGTCACAGTTTAAGAATAAGGTGGTAGGCCAGATAGGACTGAGATGTTCACCCAGAGAGTTGTGAATCAGTGGAATTCTCTGCCACAGAAGGCAGTGGAGGCCAATTCACTGGATGTTTTCAAGAGAGAGTTACATACAGCTCTTCGGGCCAACGGAATCAAGGGATATGGGGAGAAAGCAGGAACGGGGTACTGATTTTGGATGATCATATTGAATGGCGGTGCTGGCTTGAAAGGCCTGCACCTATTTTCTATGTTTCTACGTTTTCCTTACTAAAGGTACGTCCTTTAATTCTGACACTCTATTTCTGACTTCAACTAACCAACCTCAAACTGTGTTTAATGGTTATTTTCCTTATTTTTAACCAACTGAAGGTAACTAAACATCACATTTATATTTAGGCCTGAGATAATGTATCACCTGATAGTTATTTCACTTCAAGCTTGCCAAAGCTTCCCTTTGTTCTCACTAATAACGCAGCAAACTGCTTTGACAATAGACAATAGACAATAGGTGCAGGAGTAGGCCATTCAGCCCTTCGAGCCAGCACCGCCATTCAATGCGATCATGGCTGATCACTCTCAATCAGTACCCCGTTCCTGCCTTCTCCCCATACCCCCTCACTCCGCTATCCTTAAGAGCTCTATCCAGCTCTCTCTTGAAAGCATCCAACGAACTGGCCTCCACTGCCTTCTGAGGCAGAGAATTCCACACCTTCACCACTCTCTGACTGAAAAAGTTCTTCCTCATCTCCGTTCTAAATGGCCTACCCCTTATTCTTAAACTGTGGCCCCTTGTTCTGGACTCCCCCAACATTGGGAACATGTTTCCTGCCTCTAATGTGTCCAATCCCCTAATTATCTTATATGTTTCAATAAGATCCCCCCTCATCCTTCTAAATTCCAGTGTATACAAGCCTTATTCTGTAGACGGTATCAACATCCCACTGAAGATAGACACAAAATGCCGGAGTAACTCAGCGGGACGGGCAGCATCTCTGGAGAGAAGGAATGGGTGACGTTTCGGGGTCGAGACCCTTCTTCAGACTGAAGCATCTCGACCCGAAACGTCACCCATTCCTTCTCTCCAGAGAAGCTGTCTGACCCGCTGAGTTACTCCAGCATTTTGTACTTGTATACACTGGAATTTAGAAGGATGAGGGGGGATCTTATTGAAACATATAAGATAATTAGGGGATTGGACACATTAGAGGCAGGAAACATGTTCCCAATGTTGGGGGAGTCCAGAACAAGGGGCCACAGTTTAAGAATAAGGGGTAGGCCATTTAGAACGGAGATGAGGAAGAACTTTTTCAGTCAGAGAGTGGTGAAGGTGTGGAATTCTCTGCCTCAGAAGGCAGTGGAGGCCAGTTCGTTGGATGCTTTCAAGAGAGAGCTGGATAGAGCTCTTAAGGATAGCGGAGTGAGGGGGTATGGGGAGAAGGCAGGAACGGGGTACTGATTGAGAGTGATCAGCCATGATCGCATTGAATGGCGGTGCTGGCTCGAAGGGCTGAATGGCCTACTCCTGCACCTATTGTCTATTGTCTATTGTTCCTTCCAACACGATCAACACCCCACCCATTCCATTGTGTGGGAAGGAATTGCAGGTAAGACACAAAATGCTGGGGTAACTCAGCGGGACAGGCAGCGTCTCTGGAGAGCAGGAATGGGTGACGTCTCGGGTCTGAAGAAGGGTCCCGACCCGAAATGTCACCCGTTCCTTCTCTCCAGAGACGCTGCCTGTCCCACTGAGTTACTCCAGCATTTGTCTGTCCAGCTAAGGTTAAAAGAAATGTCTTTGGTGTCCACCCATTCTACTCTAATAGACCCTCGACACCAAAACAGAACAGGGTAGCTTACAACCCAATCGCCGGACCATTCAATTCTCCCGCTGGATGTAATTTGAGCTAACATTCCCCTCCCCTCTTGCCCCCTTCACCACCCCCAGTTCCATAGTTCACCACAATCTATCTCTCTTACAATCACACCTACCCTAGCGAACAATGGGCACATCAGAGAACCTCCCTGCTCGAGGTCATCTGCAATTGGGCCTGACCTGTCCTGGTCTTTTCTCACCTCCAGTTCTCCCCCCCCCCCCCCCCAAATCATTCAACCCCTCCCCCCCCCCCCCTCCCCTGCCTTACTTTCAATCTGAAGAAGTGTCTCGACCCGAAACGACACCCTTCCATTTTCTCCAGAGATGTTCACGAGTTCTAGGAGCAGAATTAGGCCATTCGGCCCATCAAGTCTACTCCGATTTTCAGTCATGGCTGATCTATCTCTCCCTCCTAACCCCATTCTCCTGCCTTCTCCCCATAACCTCTGACACCCGCACTAATCAGGTTATCTGTCAATCTCTGCCTTAACAATACCCACTGACTTGGCCTCCACAGCCGTCCTGTGGCACTGAATACCACAGATTCACCACCCTCTGACTAAAGAAATTCCTCATCATCTCCTTGCAGGAGAAATGTTCCCCATGTTGGGGGAATGCCGAACCAGGGGGTCACAGTTTAAGAATAAGGGGTAGGCCAGATAGGACTGAGATGCGGAAAAATGTTTTCACCCAGAGAGTTGTGAATCTGTGGAATTCTCTGCCACAGAGGGCAGTGGAGGCCAATTCACTGGATGTTTTCAAGAGAGAGTTACATATAGCTCTTCGGGCTAACGGAATCAAGGGATATGGGGAGAAAGCAGGGACGGGGTACTGATTTTGGATGATCATATTGAATGTCTCCTCATCCTCTTCCTAAAGGAACGTCCTTTAATTCTGGGGCTGTGGCCTCTGGTCCTAGACTCTCCCACCAGTGGACGATGCTTACATGTTCTGTTGTGCTGCTGCAGGTAAGGATTTCATTGCTCTGTCTGGGACTTTGTGACAATAACACACTCCTGACTCTTGACTAGTGGAAACATCCTCTCCACATCCAACTCTATCCAGGCCATATATTCACTGGAGTACAAGTTTGGGCCAAAATTCACTGTGCAGACCATTTGACTACTATTATAGGTGTCTCACAACCGTGGTCAGTTCTGGCATCTACCTACGTGGGCGATAATCGGGAAATTCAGACTCCATGTTCCATCACTGCCACCCCACCACATCTCTCTCAGAACCTCCCCTGCCTCACCTACCCACGTCCACTCATAGACATGGACAAAGACATAGAAAACAGGTGCAGGAGGAGGACATTTGGCCCTTCGAGCCAGCACCACCATTCATTGTGATCATGGCCGATCATCCACAATCAGTAACCCGTGCCTGCCTTCTCCCCACATCCCTTGATTCCGCTAGCCCCTGGAGCTCTGTCTAACTCTCTTTTTAAATTCATCCAGTGAATTGGCCTCCACTGCCCTCTGTGGCAGAGAATTCCACAAATTCACAACAAATTCTCTGGGTGAAAAAGTTTTCTCTCACCTCAGTTTTAAATGGCCTCCCCTTTATTCTTAGACTGTTTGTGTGGCCCCTGGTTCTGGACTCTCCCAACATTGGGAATATTTTGTGACAGGCCCGAACTGGAGCCTGGGATTTTCCTGAGCTGAAAGGGACCCCCCCCGGATAAACTCACGGGGGTCAACAGAAATCCAAAAATGTTCTTTCTTATTACATTTATAAGGGTTTTAAGTGTTAAATAGTCACAGAGTCATACGGTGTGGAAACAGGCCCTTCGGCCCAACTTGCCCACACTGGCCAACATGTCCCATCTACACTAGGCCCACCTCAGTTTAGTTTAGAGATGTGGCGTGGAAACAGGCCCTTCAGCTCACCGGGTCTGCGCCGACCAGCGATCCCCGCATACCTACACTATCCTACACACACTAGGGACAATCTTTACATTTATACCAAGCCAATTAGAAACATAGAAACATAGAAAATAGGTGCAGGAGTAGGCCATTCGGCCCTTCGAGCCTGCACCGCCATTCAATATGATCATGGCTGATCATCCAACTCAGTATCCCGTACCTGCCTTCTCTCCATACCCCCCTGATCCCTTTAGCCACAAGGGCCACATCTAACTCCCTCTTAAATATAGCCAATGAACTGGCCTCAACTACCTTCTGTGGCAGAGAATTCCACAGATTCACCACTCTCTGTGTGAAAAAAAACTTTCTCATCTCGGTCCTAAAAGACTTTCCCCTTATCCTTAAACTGTGACCTCTTGTTCTGGACTTCCCCAACATCGGGAACAATTAACCTACAAACCTGCACGTCTTTGGAGTGTGGGGGGGAAACCAAAACACCCGGAGAAAACCCACGCAGGTCACGGGGAGAACGTACAAACTCCGTACAAACAGCACCTGTTGTCAGGATGGAACCCGGGTCTCCGGCGCTGTGAGGCAGCAACTCTACCGCCCGTGTTTAACACATGCCCGCGTTTGGCCCACATCCTTCTAAACCTGTCCTACCCCATGCACCTGCCTAATTGTTTTTTCAACGTTGCGATAGTCCCTGCCTCAACTACCTCCTCCACCGGCAGGCTGGTCGTTCCATACTTTGCGGGCTGTTCCCATTCAGAGCAGGTTGAAAACCAAAATCAGGAAATGAAATTGGTCTTTCTTTCTCGTTGTCTTTCAAAAAAAAAAGGTTGCTTCCATCTTCTGACATTGAGGGACAGAGACGCCAAGGGAGCGTTCTGGGCCAGTGAAGGTTTTGTTTTCTTTTTACAGATTTCTGCGCTGAACGCCGGCCTAGACACGCAACAAATGACAATCGGAAAGACATAACTGTTTTGTGAAGAACTCGTTTCTCGTGCTCCCAGGAACTGACCTTGGTTGAGTGTCGAGGTGCTGTTGATTTCACCTGAGATAAAGGAAGATTCTGATTGCTTTCTGACTGTGTCACTCCACATCCTTCTGATCCGACTCTGCAAACAGGTCAGACAGGTGAGGTGAGAACAAAAAAAAAACTCGAGAGAGAGAGAGAGAGAGAAAAAAAAGATATCGGCCCGCTTTACGTGAAAGCTCGCCGGTCGGGACTGAACGCTGGCACGGGCCGCTGAGTGCCACCTCTGCCCGATACCACCCCCCGTTCCGGGCCTCTGTACCGGCTGTCGTCTCGCTCCCTCGCACGACAGCGCACTCGAAGGGGACGTCGGCGCCCGAACCAGGCGACTCTCGGCCCGCTGGTCTGCCACCTTCCCCTCGACCGACAACCATCTATTCTACAGTCTGAAGAAGGGCCACTCGAACCGAAACGTCACCCGTTCCTTCTCTCCAGAGATGTTGCCTGACCCCGCTGAGTTACTCCAGCATTTTGTGTCTACCTTCGATTTGTACCAGTTATTTTCCTACACCATCTATTCTACCTTTTACTTTCATCTCCGTCCCCTTTGATCTCTCGTTTTCACACCCCGCCCTTCCCTATCACTCGTTTTTCTCTCCCCCCCCCCCCCCCCCCCTCCCGTGACTCTGTCTGAAGAAAGGGTCTCTTTGATCCGTCATTTTCACACCTTACCCCTCTACATCTCTAGACTCTCTCTTCCCTGACTATCTTGTAGATCCCTTCGAGGGTGGGGAGGTCAGAACCCATGATGGACCGACCGGGTAGTTCAGTCTGAAGAAGGGTCTCGACCCCCTGTTCCTTCTCTCCACAGATGCTGCCTGTCCCGCTGAGTTACTCCAGCGATTCGTGTCTATCTTCGGTGTAAAACCAGCGTCTGCAGTCACTTCTCACACATTAAAATCGCTCCACTCTTATGAGCCTCCACTCCAACAGCAGCATTTGTTGGTCTTAATTATGCGCTCCGTACTCTCCTGCCAGATCTGTTGACCTTTAATCGATCTTCACCTTGCACTAAACGTTGTTCCCTTTACCCCGTATCTGTACACTGTAGATGGTTCGATTGTAATCATTGTGCAGTCTTTCTGTTGACTGGAGAGCACGCTACAAAAAAGCTTCTCACTGTACCTTGGTTACACATGAGGAGAATAAACTAACCTTGGCACACATGGTGATAATAATCGAAACTAAACTACGCTGCCTGACCCACTGAGTTACTCCAGCACTTTGTGGTATAAAGCAGTCAGCGTCTCAGCATTTTGCTCTACTCCACTGTGAAATCACCTCAAGCTCTGCCTACTTTGAAGAATTCCTCTCTCCCATGGCAGTTTTGCACAGTCTGAAGGTCTCAGCCCGAAACGTCACCTATTCCTTTTTCTCCACAGATGCTGCCTGACCCGTTGAGTTACTCCACCACTTTGTGTCTATGTTCTCCACAGATGCTGCCTGACTCGTTGAGTTACTCCACCACTTTGTGTCTATGTTCTCCAGAGATGCTGCCTGACTCGTTGAGTTACTCCAGCACTTTGTGTCTATGTTCTCCACAGATGCTGCCTGACTCGTTGAGTTACTCCAGCACTTTGTGTCTATGTTCTCCACAGATGCTGCCTGACTCGTTGAGTTACTCCAGCACTTTGTGTCTATCTTCTCCAGAGATGCTGCCTGACCCATTGAGTTACTCAAGCTCTTTGTATCTATCTTCTCCAGAGATGCTGCCAAATCGGTGAGTTACTCCAGCACTTTGTGTCTATCGTCTCTCGAGATGCTGCCTGACCCGTTGAGTTACTCAAGCTCTTTGTGTCTGTCTTCTCTCAGACTACACTAAGCCTTGGCCCTGAAGGTAGACCCCTCTCTGCTGGAGGTCACCTTCTTGGTCGGGGATAGCTTGCCCCGGCAGACCGTGGGACAACGAGACTCGCCTGCGAATCTGCACTAAGCACCTTCTTGCCTAAAGAGTCATAGAGTCTTACAGCATAGACGCAGCCCAACTTGCCCACACCGGCCAACATGCCCCATCTACACGAGTCCCACCTGCCTGCATTTGGCCCATATTCCTCCAAACTTGTCCTATCCATGTACCTGTCCAACTGTTTCTTAAACATTGGGATAGTCCCAACCTCAACGACCTCCTCCGGCAGCTCGTTCCATACACCCACCACCCTCTGTGTGAAAAAGTTACCCCTCAGGTTCCTATTAAATCGTTTCCCCTTCACCTGAAACCTATGTCTTCTAGTCCCCGATTCCCCTGCTCTGGTCAAGAGACCCATTCCTTATCTCCAGAGATGTTGCCTGTCCCGCTGAGTTACTCCAGCTTTTTGTGTCTAACTCTGGCTGATCTATCTCTCCCTCCTAACCACGTTCTCTTAAACGTTGAAGATGTTATACTTGAACACTTACACTTGGGCTTCACTAGAGACTGAATTTAACAGTTCGTCCATCGTTAATCTGCTCCCGCTCCCTGACTACACTTGCATGATATTCATGGGATGATGGTCCTTTTTCCTTTTTTATTGTTACCTGATGCACACACGTCTCAGCTTCTGGACACATTCAAAACCTTGCCTTTCAACATGCAACAGATCAACCAAGTCACCCATTCCTTCTCTCCAGAGATGCTGCCTGACCTGCTGAGTTACTCCAGCATTTTGTCAATAAATACCTTCGATTTGTACCAGCATCTGCAGTTATTTTCTTATATAACCAAGTCACCCCGGCCACTCCCTCTTCTCCCCTCTCCCATCAGGCAAGAGGCACAGAATCGTGAAAACGCACACCTCCAGATTCAGGGACAGTTTCTTCCCAGCTGTTATCAGGCAACTGAACCATCCCACCACAACCAGAGAGCAGTGCTGAACTACTATCTACCTCTTTGGTGACCCTCGGGACTATCCTTGATCGGACTTTGCTGGCTTTACCTTGCACTAAACGTTGTTCCCTTATCATGTATCTGTACACAGTGGACGGCTCGATTGTAATCGTGTATTGTCTTTCCGCTGACTGGTTAGCGCGCAACAAAAGCTTTTCACTGTACCTCGGCACACGTGACAATAAACTAAACTGAAACAAGGCAGTGAGGCTTGAGAGACTTAAAGCACATTTTTCCCATCCACTGAAACCATTTTGCAACTTTCAGAACGGAAGGGTCGTGCAGTTTATCCTGGGCAATGTATTGATTTTGTTCATCGCGACAGGGTCAATGATCGTTCCGAGATTTATTCTAAGTTGACTCGTTCAGTTTATAATTGATCTTTACGTGAAGACAAATAGACTGTCGCTAAAATGTTTACAAATCTAGTCTGGACGCAGCCTAGACCATCACACAAACCAACCTCCCTTCCATCGACTCCATCTACACCTCACGCTGCCTCGGTAAAGCCAGCAGCACAATCAAGGACCAGTCTCACCCCGGCCACTCCCTCTTCTCCCCTCTCCCATCGGGCAAAAGGTACAGAAGTGTGAAAACGCACATCTCCAGATTCAGGGACAGTTTCTTCCCAGCTGTTATCAGGCAACTGAACCATCCTACCTCAACCAGAGAGCAGTGCTGAACTACTATCTACCTCATTGGTGACCCTCGGACTATCCTTGATGGGATTTTACCTTGCACTAAACGTTATTCCCTTATCATGTATCTGTACAATGTGAATGGCTCGATTGAAATCATGTATTGTCTTTCCGCTGACTGGTTGGCACACAACAAAACTGAACAGTTAAACTTTCAGTCTTCCAAAAAACGATTCCACTGACTTAAGGGCAGTGGGGATGAAACGATTGTGAATGGTCTTTTCCTGCAAACAAATGATTCTCTCTCTCCTCACGATGACAGACAAGGGCTGTGAATCGCAAAAGCTCTCTGTGCAGTTAATCAGGGGTCAAACGGATAATGTGGGCTCACGGCATACAATCAACTAATGTACCCACTTTAATCCGAGTAGACTTCATTTCAAGGTATTAGTAACAAGAAATCTGTTTGTTCATTTCATTGGAGACTGGGCGCTGAGCAGAAAAACATGCAAAATCGCTGGGTTTATTTTTGGGAATGACATTGGATGCAACGTTAATGCTCAACGAACTCCGAAGATGCTTCACTCACGGCAAGATTATCCAACAAGATCTGACACTAAGCCGGAGAGGGAAGCTCATTCTGCAGAGAGGGGTCTCGACGCGAAACGTCACCAATTCCTTCTCTCCAGAGATGCTGCCTGACCCGCTGAGTTACTCCAGCATTTTGTGTCTACCTTCGGTTTAAACCGGCACCTGCAGTTCCTTCTTGCACCGAACCGCTGGGATTCAGTATGTCGACTAATGCTGTCTTGAATCTTTACATGTGTACAGTAGGGAGCAGGTTGACCGCTTGTATCGCGGCCTGGATCATCAACTCCAACGCACAGGAATGCTGCCTGATCGCCAACCTCGTTGCCAACGACACTCATTTCCTTTGGGGGACCTTGCTATTGCCAAAAGTGAATGTGTGGCTAACACACATAAAAGCCCATGCAATCTATTTCAGCCTGGCAAAGTTGTACAGTACACACTTGTTGTAACGTTTCCAAGGCCTTTGCTACACTCACAGTTCAATGTGTCATGAAGGTGGTTTTACACAATCACATCAGATCAAAATGTGCAGGAAAGAACTGCAAGTGCTGGTTTAAATCGAAGGTAGACACAAAATGCTGGAGCAACTCAGCGGGTCAGGCAGCATCTCTGGAGAGAAGGAATGGGCGACGTTTCGGGTCGAGACCCTTCTTCAGACTGATGTCAGGGGAGGGGGCGGGACAGAGATAGAATGTAGTCGGAGACAGGAAAACTGGTGGGATAACTGGGAAGGGGGAGGGGATGGATAGGGAAAGCAGGGACTACTTGAAGTTAGAGAAGTCAATGTTCATACCGCTGGGCTGCAAGCTGCCCAAACGAAATATGAGGTGCTGTTCCTCCAATTTGCGCTGGGCCTCACTCTGACAATGGAGGAGGCCCAGGGCAGAAAGGTCAGACTGGGAGTGGGAGTTGAAGTGCTGAGCCACCGGGAGATCAGGTTGGTTAAGACGGACTGAGCGGAGGTGTTCAGCGAAATGATCGCCGAGCCTGCGTTTGGTCTCGCCGATGTACATAAGATGACACCTGGAACAGCGGATACAGTAGATGAGGTTGGAGGAGGTGCAGGTGAACCTCTGCCTCACCTGGAAAGACTGTTTGGGTCCTTGGATGGAGTCGAGGGGGGAGGTAAAGGGACAGGTGTTGCATCTCCTGCGGTTGCAGGGGAAAGTACCTGGGGAGGGGGTGGTTTGGGTGGGAAGGTGTATATAATCCTCCAACAATTTCGTCACCTCCAACAGGATCCCACTACTGGCCACATCTTCCCATCTCCACCTCTTTCTGCTTTCCGCAGAGACCGTTCCCTCCGCAACTCCCTGGTCAACTTGTCCCTTCCTATTCTCCTGCCTTCTCCCCATAACCCTTAACACCCGTTCTAATCAGGAATTTGTCTATCTCTGCCTTAAAAATATCCGCTCACTTGACCTCCACAGCCCTCTGTGGCAATGAGTTTCACAGATTAACTACCGTCTGACGAAAGAGGTTTGCTCCTCACCTCCTTTCTAAAAGTGCGCCCTTTAATTCTGAGGCTGTGCCCTCTGGTCCTAGACTCTCCCACCAGTGGAAACATCCTCTCCACATCCACTCTATCTAGGCCTTTCACTATTCTGTACGTTTCAATGAGGTCCCCCCTCATTCTTCTAAACTCCAGCGAGTACAGGCCCAGTGTCGACAAACGCTCATCATGTGTTAACCCACTCATTCCTGGGATCGTTCTTGTAAACCTCCTCTGGACCCTCTCCAGAGCCAGCACATCCTTCCTCAGATATGGGGCCCAAATTCTGCCTATAAAACGCCCCCTGTGGACTCAGTGGGCTGTTCTGTGCAGACTTTACTAACTGGGGTGATGGTGCAGATGTACAGGGATAGTCTTGTGTGAGATGTTTGTAGAAAATGTATTTCGCTGTTCCTGGCACACATGACAATAAACAAACCATTGAACCACTGAACCATGTCCTCCAGAGATGATACCTGACCCTCTGGAGACACAGTGCGAAAACAGGCCCCTCGGCCCACCAAGTCCACGCCGACCAGCGATCCCCGCACACTAACACCATCCTACACCCACACCAGGGACAATATTTACATTTACACCAAGCCAATTAACCTACAAACCTGCACGTCTTCGGAGTGCGGGAGGAAACCGAAGATCTTGGAGAAAACCCACGCAGGTCACGGGGAGAACGTACAAACACCCGTACAGACAGCGCCCGTAGTCTGGATCGATCCCGGGTCTCTGGCACTGCGAGGCAGTAACTCTACCGCTGCGCCACCATTTTCTTCGGTTTCCTCCCACACTCCAAAGACGTGCAGGTTTGTAGGTTAATTGGCTCGGTATAAGTGTAAACTGTCCCTAGTGTGTGTAGGGTAGTGTTAGTGTGCAGGGATTGCTGGTCGGCGCGGACACGGTGGGCCCGAAGGGCCTGTTTCCGCGCTGTATCTCTAAACTAAATCTCTAAACTGAAAAGATAACAGCAGCACACGACAGGGGGTTGTGGTTGGGGTGGGAGCGGTGAGGAAGGGGGGGAGTGAACGAACAGACATCACTCAAACTGTTACATGGAGGACCTCTTCCGCCTGTATAATGGGAGAACGCACAATCCAGGCGCAGAATTAGTGGGAGGGGGTGGGAGTCATGCTTCGTTAGAGAGAACAGGTCAGTTTTTTACATGCGCCCCACTGCCCAGGGCTGGCAAAAAGGTCAGGACACTGCATGAAATACTGCACGGTGGCGCAGCGGTAGAGTTGCTGCCTCACAGCGCCAGAGACCCGGGTTCCATCCCGACTACGGGTGCTGTCTGTACGGAGTTTGCACGTTCACCCCGTGACCTGCGTGGGTTTTCTCGGTTTTCTCCCACAATCCAAAGACGTAGAAACATAGAAAATAGGTGCAGGAGGAGGCCATTCGGCCCTTCGAGCCAGCACCGTCATTCATTGTGATCATGGCTGATCATCCACAATCAGTAACCCGTTCCTGCCTTCTCCCCATATCCCTTGATTCCGCTAGCCCCGAGAGCTCTATCTAACTCTCTCTTAAATTCATCCAGTGAATCGGCCTCCACTGCCCTCTGTGGCAGAGAATTCCACAGATTCACAACTCTCTGGGTGAAAAAGTTTCTTCTCACCTCAGTTTTAAACGGCCTCCCCTTTATTCTAAGAGTATGTGGCCCCTGGTTCTGGACTCCCCCCAACATTGGGAACATCATTCCTGCATCTAGCTTGTCCAGTCCTTTCATAATTTTATACGTCTCTATAGAAACGTGCAGGTTAGTGGGCTAATTGGATTTGGTGCAAATGTAAAATTGACCCTAGTGCGTGTAGGGTAGTGTTAGTGTGTGGGGATCGCTGGGCGGATGGACTTGTTGGGCCGAAGGGCCCGTTTCCGCGCTGTGTATCTAATCTAAAATGAAAAACAAAACACTCCGTTTCCAGGAACACAGAAGATTGTCGACTTGGGCACATCATACCATCCAGTCAATTCTCGACCCGAAACGTCACCCATTCCTACCCTCCAGAGATGCTGCCTGTCCCGCTGAGTTACGCCAGCATTGTGTGTCTGCAGTCAATTCCTTATCCATCTGTGTTCATTGTAATGTGCAGGAAGGAATTGCAGACGCTGGTTCACACCGAAAAGAGACACAGAGTGCTGGAGTAACTCAGCGGGTCAGGCAGCATCTCTGGAGAACGTGGATAGTTGACGTTTCACAGAGTGCTGGAGTAACTCAGTCAGAGAGTTGTGAATCTGTGGAATTCTCTGCCTCAGAGGGCAGTGGAGGCCAATTCTCTGAATGCATTCAAGAGAGAGCTGGATAGAGCTCTTAAGGATAGCGGAGTCAGGGGGTATGGGGAGAAGGCAGGAACGGGGTACTGATTGAGAATGATCAGCCATGATCACATTGAATGCACATGTGTGTGTGCATGTGTATGTGCTGGCTCGAAGGGCCGAATGGCCTCCTCCTGCACCTATTGTCTATTGTCTAACTCAGCGGGTCAGGCAGCATCTCTGGAGAGAAGGAACGGGTGACGTTTCAGGTCAGGACCCTTCTTCAGGCCCTTAGAGTCAGGGCGGAGGGAAACACAGAGATAAGGAAGGGGAAAGGTGTGAAAATGAGACATCAAAGGAGATGCGATCAGGGAAAATGTAGAATAGATCGTTGTTAGCAACGGGAAGGAGACAGCAAGGCAAACAGTCAGACTGGTCGGAGAACTGGGAAGGGGGAGGGATGGAGAGAGAGAGAGAGAGAGGGAAGGCAAGGGTTACTTGAAGTTAGAGAAGTCAATGTTCATACCGCTGGGGTGTAAGCTGCCCAAGCGAAATATGAGGTGCTGTTCCTCCAATTTGCGCTGGGCCTCACTCTGACAATGGAGGAGGCCCAGGACAGAAAGGTCAGTGTGGGAATGGGAGGGGGAGTTGAAGTGATTGGCAACCGGGAGCTCAGGTAGGTTTAGGTGGGCTGGGCGGAGGTGGTTACCTCAGCATATTGTGTCCCTAGTTACACAGGTTGTGAACAGCAAATCAAACATGGAAATGGCGCCCTATGATCTACATTTCAAATTAGACGGTCGATAGAGGTCTCCCTTGTATTGACAACACCCTCTTCAATCAGTTCAATACCACTGTCCTTTCCAAAAGAATGTTGTGTCTCCCTGGAAAAACTGTTCCAGAGAGAAATATTATCTCTCTCTCCAAAACTAAAACTAGACTAGTCTCCCTGGAACAACTTTCAGTCAGAGAGTTGTGAATCTGTGGAATTCTCTGCCTCAGAAGGCAGTGGAGGCCAATTCTCTGAAAGCATTCAAGAGAGAGCTAGATAGAGCTCTTAAGGATAGCGGAGTCAGGAGGTATGGGGAGAAGGCAGGAACGGGGTACTGATTGAGAATGATCAGCCATGATCACATAGAATGGTGGTGCTGGCTCGAAGGGCCGAATGGCCTCCTCCTGCACCTATTGTCTATTGTCTATTGGTGTAAATAATTCTGAATCGAGTGTACACATGATGAAAGAATGGGTCGACTGGGCTTGTATTCACTGGAATTCAGAAGGATGAGAGGGGATCTTATTGAAACATTTAGGATTATTAAGGGATTGGACACGCTAGAGGCAGGACACGTGCCCTTCGGCCCACTGAGACCGTGCCGACCAGCGATCACCCCGTACGCTAGATCCTTCCTGCACCCACTAGGGACAATTTACAATGCTCTTACCGAAGCCAATTAACCTACAAACCCGCACGTCTTCTGGAGTGTGGGTGGAATTCCAGAGCATCCGGAGAAACCCCACGCAGGTCGCGGGGAGAACGTACAAACTCCGTACAGACAGCGCCCGTAGTCAGGTTCGAACCCGGGTCTCTGGCGCTGTGAGGTACTGTCTCTACCGCTGCGCCACCATGCCACCCCCCGCTCTGGCCAGTTTGAAATCCAGCACCCTCCAGTCCCACGCTGCTCCACCCAGCATGCGTGTGTATGAATGTGTATGCGTGCGTGTGCGTGCATGTGTGTGTGAATGTGTATGCGTGTGTCTCTATGTGTGTGCGTGTGCTTGCCCATGTGTGCATACGTAAACCAGAGCACCCGAAGAAATCCCACGCGGTCACAGAGAGAACGTACAAACTCTGAACGGAATCGACTCCCGGTCGGTGTGTATGTGTGTTTGTGCGAGAGAGTGTGTGTGTGTGTGTGTGCCTGTTTGTGTGTGAGTGTGTATATGTGTGCTTTTGGGTGTGTGTATGTGAGTGTGTGTGTGTGTGCGGGATACTGATTGAGAATGATCAGCCATGATCACATTGAATGGCGGTGCTGGCTCGAAGGGCCGAATGGCCTCCTCCTGCACCTATTGTCTTTTGTGTGTGTGTGCATTTGTGAGAGCGTGTTGTGCGAGAGAGAGAGTGTGTATGCACGTGCATGAGTGCATGTGTGTTTGTGTGGGGCATGTGTGCATTAGTATGTGTGTGCGTGTGTGAGTGCGGCGTGCGTGAGTGTGCATGTGCCTATGTGCATGTGTGTGCATTAGTATGTGTGTGTGCGTGTGCATTAGTATGTGTGTGTGCGTGTGCATGTGTGTTTGCGTTGCCATATGTGCACATTTAGTGTGTGTGCATTTGTATGCGTGCGTGTGTGTTTGTGTCTGTGTGTGTGTGTGTGTGTGCGTGCATGCGGGTTTGCGTAGGGTTATGCGCATTCAGTGTGTGTGTGTGTGTGTGCATGTGTATGTTTGCATGGGTGTATGTGCACATTCAGCATGTGTGTGTGTGTGTGCGTGCCTGTGTGCGAGTGTGTGTGATTGTGTATTTGCATGGGCGCGTTGTGTGTGCACAGTGTGTGTATTCAGTGTGTGTGTGTGTGTGTGTATTCACAGTGTGTGTGTGTGTGTGTGTGTGTGTGCGCGAGATTGTGTATTTGCATGGGTGTGTTGTGTGTGTGCGTGCCTGTGTGCGAGTGTGCATGATTGTGTATTTGCATGGGCGCGTTGTGTGTGCGCAGTGTGTGTGTGTGTGTGCGCGCGTGTGTATTTGCATGGGCGTGCATGTGTGCACAGTGTGTATGTGTGCGTGCTTGTTTGCGTGATTGTGTATTTGCATGGGCGTATTGTGTGTGCACAATGTGTGTGTGTGTGCGTGATAGTGTATCTGCATGGGCGTGCGTGTGTGCACAGTGCGTGCGAGTGTGCGAGTGGCGTGATTGTGTATTTGCCTGGGCGTGCGTGTGTGCACAGTGTGTGTGTGTGTGTGCGTGCGTGTGTATTTGCCTGGGTGTGCGTGTGTGCACAGTGTGTGTGTGTGTGTGTGCGTGCGTGTGTATTTGCCTGGGCGTGCGTGTGTGCACAGTGTGTGTGTGTGTGTGTGTGCGTGCGTGTGTATTTGCCTGGGCGTGCGTGTGTGCACAGTGTGTGTGTGTGTGTGTGCGTGCGTGTGTATTTGCCTGGGCGTGCGTGTGTGCACAGTGTGTGTGTGTGTGCGTGCGTGTGTATTTGCCTGGGCGTGCGTGTGTGCACAGTGTGTGTGTGTGTTTGTGTATTTGCATGGGCGTGCGCGTGTGCACAGTGTGTGTGTGTGTGTGTGTGCGTGCGTGTGTATTTGCATGGGCGTGCGTGTGTGCACAGTGTGTGTGTGTGTGTGTGCGTGCGTGTGTATTTGCCTGGGCGTGCGTGTGTGCACAGTGTGTGTGTGTGTGTGTGCGTGCGTGTGTATTTGCCTGGGCGTGCGTGTGTGCGCAGTGTGTGTGCGTGCGTGTGTATTTGCATGGGCGTGCGTGTGTGCACAGTGCAGTGTGTGTGTGTGTGTGCGTGCGTGTGTATTTGCCTGGGCGTGCGTGTGTGCGCAGTGCGTGTGTGTCTCCCACTCCCTGTCCTCCCAGCAGCACCCGGGGGGGGGTGGTACCTGGCTGCCGGAGGCTGGTGTGTGTGGTGTGTGGCCCCGGGGGGTGTGGTACCTGGCTGCCGGAGGCTGGTGTGTGTGGTGTGTGGCCCCGGGGGTGTGGTACCTGGCTGCCGGAGGCTGGTGTGTGTGGCCCCGGGGGGTGTGGTACCTGGCTGCCGGAGGAGTAGCGGGCGCTGGTCCTGCTGGTGGACGGTTTGGTTGAACTGTGGGTGGTCTCTGCGGTCAGTCTGTTGCAGCAGTTGGCGTGGCGGAAGCACTTTATATACTCCTTACGCACCTGCGGGAAGGAAGGGCAGCGTGTGTTGAGAGGCCGCACAGAAGCACCTTGGCGCATTATTGTCACGTGTACCGAGGTACAGTAAAAAGCTTTTGTTGCGTGCTAACCAGTCAGCGGAAAGACAATACACGATTACAATCGAGCTGTTCACAGTGTGCAGATACAGGATAAAGGGAATAATGTTTACTTATTCCAAGGGCAGCGGTAGAGTTGCTGCATCACAGCGCCAGAGACCCGTGTTCGATCCCGACTGCAGGTGCTGTCTGTACATAGTTTGTACGTTCTCCCCCGACCTGCGTGGGTTTTCTCCGGTTCCCTCCCACACTCCAAAGACGAGCAGGTTTGTAGGTTAATTGCCTTGGTATAACAGTAAATTGTCCCTAGTGTGTGTAGGATAAGTTGTCCGTCAGGTGTGTAGGATGGTGTTAGTGTACGGGGATCGCTGGTCGGCGCGGACCTGGTGGGCCGAAGGGCCTGTTTACGTGCTGTATCTCTACACTAAACTAAACTAAACTGGTTAAAGATAGTCCAAGGGTCTCCAATGAGGTAGATAGTAGTTCAGCACTGCTCTCTGGTTGCGGTAGGATGGTTCAGTTGCCTGATAACAGCTGGGAAGAAACTGTCCCTGAATCTGGAGGTGTGCGTTTTCACCCTTCTGTACCTTTTGCCCGATGGGAGAGGGGAGAAGTGGGAGTGTTGGTCAGCATCTTACTCTACTAGTTTAGTTTAGTTTAGAGATACAGCACGTAAACAGGCCCTTCGGCCCACCGAGTCCGTGCCGACCAGCGATCCCCGCACGTTAACGTTATCCTACACATCTGAGGGACAATTTACAGTTATGCCGAAGCCAATTAACCTACAAACCTGCACGTCCTTGGAGTGTGGGAGGAAACCGGAGCACCCGGAGAAAACCCAAACGCAGGTCACGGGGAGGAAGTGCATACTCCGTACAGACAGCGCCCGCGGTCGGGATGGAGCCCTGGGTCTCCGGCGCTGCGAGGCAGCAACTCTACCGCTGCGCCACCGCGCCGGTCTGTTACTGTGAATCGCACCCAGTGTGTAAGCGGATGGCGGAACACGGTGTGAGTTCATGAGTACGTGTGAGTGTGGCGTCAACATATGGTGGAGGCGAGGAGTGGGTGGGTGTCACAGTCTCACGCTCCAGCTTTGCAACCGATCGCTCCCCTTGCGCACATTCTCCTTGTGTCCGCGTTAGTTTCTTCCGGATGACTGGTTTAGTTTAGTTTCGAGATACAGCACGGAGGCAGGCTCTTCGGTCCCACCGAGTCCGTGCCGACCAGCCATCCCAGCCCACTAACACTATCCCATCGAGGCTGTGGACTCCTAGTCAATGGAGATGTTTTAAGGCAGAGTAGATTGGCCACAGTTTAAGAATAAGGGGTAGGCCATTTAGAACGGAGATGAGGAAAGACTTTTTCAGTTGTAAATCTGTGGAATTCTCTGCCTCAGAAGGCAGTGGAGGCCAATTCTCTGAATGCATTCAAGAGAGAGCTGGATAGAGCTCTTAAGGATAGTTGAGTCAGGGGGTATGGGGAGAAGGCAGGAACGGGGTACTGATTGAGAGTGATCAGCCATGATCACATTGAATGGCGGTGCTGGCTCGTAGGGCCGAATGGCCTCCTCCTGCACCTATTGTCTATTGTCTAGATACGATTCTTGATTCGTGCGGATTGTCAGGGGGATACGGGGAGAAGGCAGGAGAATGGGGTCAGGAGGGAGAGATAGACCAGGCATGATTGAATGGCGGAGTGGACTTGATGGGCCGAATGGCCTAATTCTGCTCCTGTCACTTGTGAATGTGTGACTCGGTGGGCTGAAGGACATTTTTTTCCCGCGCTGTATTTATAACATTAAAGAAACATAAGTGAAATGGGTGAGATCAGGTCAGGTGTTAATCTCGAACAAGAACCATCTGTTCACAGTGTAGATGGAGAACTTGGCAAATGTTCTCTGCTGACTTTTAACTATCAGTCATAAAAGTTGACAAGAGTCTTTAATGCGGGTTTAAACAGGCCTCGTTAAGGAGATCAAGCAGATTTGTAGCTTTGAGAACGATAAAGCTTTGGCATAAATACTTTTGACTATCTGGCAAGATTCTTTCCCTGTGTGGAGGCGTGGCGCGGTGGCGCAGCGGTAGAGTTGCTGCCTCACAGCAGGTCTGACCCTGACTACGGGCGCTGTCTGTGCGGAGTTTGTACGTTCTCCCCGTGACCTGCGTGGGTTTTCTCCGGTTGCTCCTGGATGAATTTAAAAGATATAGCTCTTGGGGCTAGCGGAATCAAGGGGTATGTGGAGAAGGCAGGCACGGGTTACTGATTGTGGACGATCAGCCATGATCACGATGAATGGCGGTGCAGGCTCGAAGGGCCGAATGGCCTCCTCCTGCACCTGTTTTCTATGTTTCTATGTTTATTTCAGGCAGCTTGTTCCAGACAACAATTCACACAGGGAAGCAATTTCTCCTCATCCTCCTCCCTCTTACCACGACTAATTATCTTAAAAATTATCTTTAAATTATCTCATCTGGTTGTCAAAGCCTCCTGCCACTGGAGACAGTTCAACCCCCATAATTAACTCCATCCAAACCCCTCACAAATTCTGATGACTAATTACCCGCAAATGACTGTGAAGAGTCTTTCACCGATCTAAAATGTAATGGCTGCAGATTACAGATAATTCCAGAGTAGGGCATCACGGTGGCGCAGCGGTAGATTTGCTGCCTCACAGCGCCAGAGACCCGGGTTCCATCCTGTCTGCGCGGAGTTTGCACGTTCTCCCCGTGACCCGCGTGGGTTTTCACCGGGTGCTCCGGTTTCTCCCCACGCTCCAAAGACGTCCAGGTTTGTAAGTTAACAAGTTCATTGGCTTGGGTATAAAGGTCAATTGTCCCTAGTGTGTGCAGGGTAGTGTTCGTGTGCGGGGATCGCTGGTCGGTGCGGACTCGGTGGGCCGAAGGGCCTGTTTCCGCGCTGTGTCTGAAACTAAAAGGGGTTCAGAAGTGGAAGATGTACAGGCAGCTAAGATCTAATGCACTGTTGTGTGTTTGACCTTGGAAGGAATTCATAAGATACAAGACAAAGGTAACAGCAAGAAAAATGACACCAAAGTGAGGAAAAACTTTTTCAGTCAGAGAGTTGTGAATCTGTGGAATTCTCTGCCTCAGAAGGCAGTGGAGGCCAATTCTCTGAATGCATTCAAGAGAGAGCTAGATAGAGCTCTTAAGGATAGTGGAGTCAGGGGGTATGGGGAGAAGGCAGGAACAGGGTACTGATTGAGAATGATCAGCCATGATCACATTGATTGGCGGTGCTGGCTTGAAGGGCCGAATGGCCTCCTCCTGCACCTATTGTCTATTGTAAAAGTGCTGGTGTAACTCAGCAGGTCAGGCAACATCTCTGGAGGGGATGGACAGATGATGTTTAGGGTCAGGACACTGTTTAGTTTGGTTTACTTTTGTTTCGTTGAGCGATGCAGCGTGGAAAAACAGGCCCTTCGGCCCGCCGAGTCCGTGCCGACCCACTAACACTATTTCTACGTTTCCCCAGTTTCGCATCCCACCTACACACTGGAGGCAATTTACAGAGGCCAATTAACCTACAAAGCCGCACGTCTCGGGAACGAGGGAGGAAGCTGGAGTTTGTACGCTCTCCTCGTGACCACCTGAGTTTTCTCCAGGTGACGTGGTTTCGACCTACATTCCAAAGGCGTCCAGGTTTGTAGGTTAATTGGTTTCAGTGAGTTGTCCCTGGTCATGCAGGGTAGAGTTATTGTGTGGGATGATCGATGGCGGGCACCGACACGACAGGATTGTTTCCACGCTGTCTCTCTCTGAATTAAATTAAACTCTAAAATGAGAGACGGAAAAGTGTGGTGGGAGCCTGGAACGCCCTGCCAGGGATGGTGGTGGTGGTGGATGCTGATACCACAGTGGCGTTGAATAGGCTTTTAATAGACAATAGGTGCAGGAGGAGGCCATTCGGCCCTTCGAGCCAGCACCGCCAATCAATGTGATCATGGCTGATCATTCTCAATCAGTACCCCGTTCCTGCCTTCTCCCCATACCCCCTGACTCCACTATCCTTAAGAGCTCTATCTAGCTCTCTCTTGAATGCATTCAGAGAATTGGCCTCCACTGCCCTCTGAGGCAGAGAATTCCACAGATTCACAACTCTCTGACTGAAAAAGGTTTTCCTCATGTATAAGAAAATAACTGCAGATGCTGGTACAAATCGATTTATTCACAAAATGCTGGAGTAACTCAGCGGGTCAGGCAGCATCTCGGGAGAGAAGGAATGGGTGACGTTTCGGGTCGAGACCCTTCTTCAGACTGATGTCGGGGGTGGGACAAAGGAAGGATATAGGTGGAGACAGGAAGATAGTGGGAGATCTGGAAAGGAGGAGGGGAAGGGAGGGACAGAGGAACTATCTGAAGTTGGAGAAGTCGACGTTCATACCAAACCACAGGTATGAAAACCATGAGGTTTTCCTCATCTCAGATCTAAATGGCCTGTTTAGAGATACAGGCGGAAGCAGGCCGAGGGTCACCAATGAGGTAGATAGTCGTTCAGCACTGCTCTCTGGTTGTGGTAGGATGGTTCAGTTGCCTGATAACAGCTGGGAAGAAACTGTCCCAGAATCTGGAGGTGTGCGTTTTCACGCTTCTGTACCTCTTGCCCGATGGGAGAGGGGAGAAGAGGGAGTGTTGGTTGGCAGCCTACTCTATTGGTTTAGTTTAGTTTAGAGATACAGTGCAAAAACAGGCCCTTCGGCCCACCGGGTCCGTACCGACCAGCGATCCCCGCACACTAACACTGCCCTACACACAACAGGGACAATTCACATTGATACCAAGCCAATTAACCACCAGAGAAGGTTCACCAGATTGATCCCTGGGGTGGCAGGACTTTCATATGAAGAAAGACTGGATAGACTCGGCTTGTACTCGCTGGAATTTAGAAGATTGAGGGGGGATCTTACAGAAACTTGGGGTTGGCAGGCTAGATGCAGGAAGATTGTTCCCGATGTTGGGGAAGTCCAGAACAAGGGGTCACAGTTTAAGGATAAGGGGCAAGTCTTTTAGGACCGAGATGAGAGTGGTGAATCTGTGGAATTCTCTGCCACAGAAGGTAGTTGAGGCCAGTTCATTGGTTATATTTAAGAGGGAGTTAGATGTGGCCCTTGTGGCTAAAGGGATCAGGGGGTATGGAGAGAAGGCAGGTACGGGATACTGAGTTGGATGATCAGCCATGATCATATTGAATGGCGGTGCTAGCTCGAAGGGCCGAATGGCCTACTCCTGCAACTATTGTCTATTGTCTTTGGAGTGTGGGAGGAAACCGAAGATCTCGGGGAAAACCCACGCAGGTCATGGGGAGAACGTACAAACTCTGTACAGACAGCACCCGCGGTCGGGATGGAACCCGGGTCTCCGGCGCTGTGAGGCGGAACTCTACCGCCGCGTCGCCCAGTGCCGCCGTCTCACGTTTGCCGCCGTACACACGGTAAAGCGCTGCCCAAATTACGCCGTGTCGAGGGCTTACCTTTTTCTGGAGAGCGCAGTAAAATATAAAAATAAACATTCCCTGGAAGGTGTTGAAGGTGGTGAAGAGGTAGGCCATGACGATCGACTCCTCGTTGATGAAGAGAAGGCCGAAGCCCCAGGACAGGCCAAGCAAGCAGACGAGGGCAAACGCTCCCAGGACCCACGACCTAGCGGGAGGGAGAGAGAGAGAGAGAGAGGGTAAAAACACACGAGCGCAAAGCGGCTTAGCTGAAAGCCCACAGAAACTCCACTTTAAATGGTACACACACTAAGATAGCAGCTTCTCCCAGTCATTACTGCAGCTGCCTCCCCCAGTAAGCAGATTAAACAGGCATGATCCTCTCCTTTATCCTCTCCTCGACCCGAAACGTCAGCCATTCCTCCTTCTCTCCCGAGATGCTGCCTGACCTGCTGAGTTACTCCAGCATTTTGTGAATAAATCGATTTGTACCAGCATCTGCAGTTATTTTCTTATACCTCTCCTTTATATGTCGGCCGGCTTACTTCAGAGGTTATGTAGGGAGGAACTGCAGGTGCTGGTTTAAACCGAAGGTAGACACAAAATGCTGGAGTAACTCAGCGGGTCAGGCAGCATCTCGGGAGAGAAGGGGGAATGGGCGACGTTTCGGTTCTCGACCCTTCTCCAGACTGAGCTGCCCTCTGCGGCTTAGTGTCAGATCTCAATCTACAGTCTGAAGAAGGGTCTCGACCCGAAATGTCACCCGTTCCTTCTCTCCAGAGATGCTGCCTGACCCGCTGAGTTACTCCGGCCCTCTGTGAAACGTCACCTCTCCATCCATGTTCTCCAGAGATGCTGCCTGACCCGCTGAGTTACTCCGGTCCTCTGTGAAACGTCACCTATCCATGTTCTCCAGAGATGCTGCCTGACCCGCTGAGTTACTCCGGCCCTCTGTGAAACGTCACCTATCCATGTTCTCCAGAGATGCTGCCTGACCCGCTGAGTTACTCCAGCCCTCTGTGAAACGTCACCTATCCATCCATGTTCTCCAGAGATGCTGCCTGACCCGCTGAGTTACTCCAGCACTCTGTGAATCGTCACCTATCCATGTTCTCCACAGATGCTGCCTGACCCGCTGAGTTACTCCAGCCCTCTGTGAAACGTCACCTATCCATCCATGTTCTCCACAGATGCTGCCTGACCCGCTGAGTTACTCCGGCATTTTTTGTCGACCTTCGATATGAAGGACACCTCCTCTCGTTCTAAACGCCTTCACTTTAAACCGGCAGAATGTAGTTTAGTTTAGAGATACAGCACAGAAACAGGCCCTTTCGGCCCACCCGGTCCGCGCCGACCAGCGACCCCCGCACACTTACACTGTCCGACACACACTGGGGAGACTTTTCGATTTTTACCCAAGCCAATTAACTTACAAACCTGTACGTCTTTGGAGTGTGGGAGGAAACCGGAGCACCCGGAGAAAGCACACACGCAGGTCACGGGGAGTACGTACAAACTCCGTACAGACAGCGCCCGTGGTCGGGATGGAACCCGGGTCTCCGGCGCTGTGAGGCAGCAACTCTTCCGCTGCGCCACCGTGCTGACTGTGTGTGGACTAGTTCTCCCGAATTAAAATGGAATGGCATGATGATGTTTAGTTTAGTTTAGTCTAATTCATTGTCACGTGTACCGAGGTACAGTGAAAAGCTTTCGTTGCGTGCTGACCAATCAGCGGAAAGACAATACATGATTACATTCGAGTCGTCCACAGTGTACAGATACATGATAAAGGGAATCACGTGAATAACTTTCAAGGCAAGATAAAGTCCAGTAAAATCTGATGAAAGATAGTCCGAGGGTCTCCGATGAGAATTGTTCCTTAAACGTTGCGATAGTCCCTGCCTCAACTACCTCCTCTGGCAGCTCGTTCCATACACCCACCACCCTTTGTGTAAAAAAGTTACCCCTCAGGTTCTGATTAAATCCTTTACCCCCTCATCTTGAACCTATGTCCTCTGGATTCTCTGGGCAAGAGACTCTGTGCATCTACCCGATCTATTCCTCTCATGATTTTATACACCTCCATAAGATCACCCCTCATCCTCCTGCGCTCCAAGGAATAGAGTCCCAGCCTGCTCAACCTCTCCCTGTAGCTCACACCCTCGAGTCCTGGCAACATCCTCGTGAATCTTCTCTGCACCCTTTCCAGCCTGACGTCTTTCCTATAACAGGGTGCCCAGAACTGAACACAATACCCTAAATGTGGCCTCACCAACATCTTATACAACTGCAACTTATGTACGCAATGTTGACTGATGAAGGCCAATGTGCCAAAGCTGATTTGGAGGAGAGGAGAGATGGGGTGGTAAAGGGGAAATTTTGGGCCCCGTATCTGAGGGAGGATGTGCTGGTGTTGCCTCTGGAGAGGGTCCAGAGGAGGTTTACGAGAATGATCCCAGGAATGAGTGGGTTAACATATGATGAGCGTTTGTGGGCACTGGGCCTGTACTCACTGGGAGTTTAGAAGGATGAGGGGGGGACCTCATTGAAACTTACTGAATAGTGAAAGGCCTGGATAGAGTGGATGTGGAGAGGATGTTTCCACTGGTGGGAGAGTCTAGGACCAGAGGTCACAGCCTCAGAATTGAGGGGCGTTCCTTTAGGAAGGAGATGAGAAGGAATTTCTCTCATCAGAGGGTGGTGAATCTGTGGAATTCATTGCCACAGACGGCTGTGGAGGCCAAGTCAGTGGATATTTTTAAGACAGAGATTGCCAGATTCTTGATTAGTGCGGGTGTCGGGGGTTACGGGGAGAAGGCGGGGGAATGGGCTTGGGAGGGAGAGATAGATCAGCCACGATTGAATGGCGGAGCGGACTTGATGGGCCGAATGGCCTAATACTGCTCCTATGACTGATGAACTTATGAATATGGAAATGGGAGTTGATAGATGAGTGCATGGAAGAGGAGGGGAAAGGAGTGACTGGGGAGGGGGGAGAGGGGAGAGGGGGGGGGGAGTGACTGGGGAGGGGGGAGAGGGGAGAGGTGGGGGGAGGAGTGACTGGGGAGGGGGGAGAGGGGAGAGGTGGGGGGAGGAGTGACTGGGGAGGGGGGAGAGGGGAGAGGTGGGGGGAGGAGTGACTGGGGAGGGGGGAGAGGGGAGAGGTGGGGGGGGGAGGAGTGACTGGGGAGGGGGGAGAGGGGAGAGGTGGGGGGAGGAGTGACTGGGGAGGGGGGAAAGGGGAGAGGTGGGGGGGGGGGAGGTGTGTGTGAAAAGAAATATAGAGCAGAGATGCAGGGAAAGAAATGAAAACTCGCGCAAGAAGAGAGAGGGAACGTGATTTAGCGTTAGCACATGTTCTTACTTGAGGTGCCGCTTATTATCCTCATAGCTAGAACGCATTATAAGCAGAAAGAGAAAGAAAATAATTAGACTCCATTGAATGGAAAATGAAACTTAAGAAAGTGCTTACACAATTAATTATATTTGAAGAGAACTGAATATATAAAAAGATATCAACCAGCGGGTTGATATTAAGTTTTAGGACGGATATGGGATCTAACGACGATTGAGAATGAAATATTTTGAAACTTAAGCGGCCAGAATTATTAATGTTTTTTCGACACAAAAATTGAGCAAGGCACCGAGTTAAATCATGCATTAGTCCGGGTTACTGCGAGCATGCATGGTCTCTGCTTACCCTGGTAGGTCTGTGTTATAGTAGCCATCACAGACACGGTAGCTACTGCAAGCAGGGAGGCAGAGGCAAAACAAGAGGGGTGGAAGGCAAAGGGGAGAGAGAGAGAGAGTGAGGGGGAGTGGGGGAGGGAGAGAGAGAGAGTGAGGGGGAGTGGGGGAGGGAGAGAGAGAGAGTGAGGGGGAGTGGGGGAGGGAGAGAGAGAGAGTGAGGGGGAGTGGGGGAGGGAGAGAGAGAGAGAGTGAGGGGGAGTGGGGGAGGGAGAGAGAGAGAGTGAGGGGGAGTGGGGGAGGGAGAGAGAGAGAGAGTGAGGGGGAGTGGGGGAGGGAGAGAGAGAGAGTGAGGGGGAGTGGGGGAGGGAGAGAGAGAGAGTGAGGGGGAGTGGGGGAGGGAGAGAGAGAGAGTGAGGGGGAGTGGGGGAGGGAGAGAGAGAGAGTGAGGGGGAGTGGGGGAGGGAGAGAGAGAGAGTGAGGGGGAGTGGGGGAGGGAGAGAGAGAGAGTGAGGGGGAATGGGGAGGGAGAGAGAGAGAGTGAGGGGGAGTGGGGGAGGGAAGGAGAGTGGGAGGGAGGGAGGGAGAGAGGGAGGGAGGGAGGGAGGGAAGGAGAGAGGGAGGGAAGGAGAGTGGGAGGGAGGGAGGGAGAGAGGGAGGGAGGGAGGGAGGGAAGGAGAGAGGGAGGGACAGAGCGAGATGGGAAGGGGGAGAGGGAGGGAAGAAAGGAGGGAGGAAGAGAGGGAAGAAAGGAGAGAGGGAGAGAGGGAGGGAGGGAGGGATGGTGGAAAGGAGGGAGGGAGGGAGGGAGGGAGGGAGGGTGGGAGGGAGGGAGGGAGGGAGGGAGGGAGGGAGGGAGGGAGGGAGGGAGGGAGGGAGGGAGGGAGGGAGCGAGGGAGGGAGGGAGGGAAGGAGGAAAGGAGAGAGAGGGAGGGAGAGAGGGAAGGAGGGAGGGTGGGATAGTGGGAGGGAGGGAGAGAGGGATGGAGGGAGGGAGGGAGGGAGGGAGGGAGGGAGGGAGGGAGGGAGGGAGGGAGGGAGGGAGGGAGGGAGGGAGGGAGGGAGGGAGGGAGGGAGGGAGGGAGGGAGGGAGGGAGGGAGGGAAGGAGGAAAGGAGAGAGAGGGAGGGAGAGAGGGAAGGAGGGAGGGTGGGATAGTGGGAGGGAGGGAGAGAGGGATGGAGGGAGGGAGGGAGGGAGGGAGGGAGGGAGGGAGGGAGGGAGGGAGGGAGGGAGGGAGGGAGGGAGGGAGGGAGGGAGGGAGGGAGGGAGGGAGGGAGGGAGGGAGGGTGGGAGGGAGGGAGGGAGAGAGAGATGTCCTGAGCATTAGGGTCTCTCTCTGTGCACCATGCAGTGAAAGTATAGCTTAAACATTCTTCCAAGCAACATCAATTAACAAGACACTCCATTCCAGTCTAACTCCCCCCTCAATCGTTGAAAAGTCTTTTTGTTGCGTGCTCTCCAGTCAGCGGAAAGACTATACATGATTACAGTCAAGTACAATAAAGTTTATTTATTCTGTGGGCGGCACGGTGGCGCAGCGGTAGAGTTGCTGCCTCACAGCGCCGGAGACCCGGGTTCCATCACGACTACGGGCGCTGTCTGTACGGAGTTTGTACGTTCACCCCGTGACCTGCGTGGGTTTTCTCCGGGTGCTCCGGTTTCCTCCCGCACTCCAAAGACGTGCAGCAGGCTTGTAGGTTAATTGGCTTGGTGTGTGTAGGAAAGAAAACTCTGGACGCTAGTTAAAATCGAAGGTAGACACACAATGCTGGAGTTACTCAGCGGGACAGGCAGCATCTCAGGAGAGGAGAGAAGGAATGGGTGACGTTTCGGGTCGAGACCCTTCTTAAGACCTTGTGTGTGTGTGTGTTGGATAGTGTTAGTGTGCGGGGTGATCGCTGGTCTCGAAGTGGGTCAACAGTCTTGTTTCCGCCCTGTACAGATGGCAGCCATGGTCAGGAGCGAACATAGAAACAAAGAAAATAGGTGCAGGAGTAGGCCATTCGGCCCTTCGAGCCTGCACCGCCATTCAATATGATCATGGCTGATCATCCAGCTCAGTATCCTGTACCTGCCTTCTCTCCATACCCCCTGATCCCTTTAGCCACAAGGGCAACATCTAACTCCCTCTTAAATATAGCCAATGAACTGGCCTCAACTACCTTCTGTGGCAGAGAATTCCACAGATTCACCACTCTCTGTGTGAAAAAAAAACTTTCTCATCTCGGTTCTAAAAGACTTCCCCCTTATCCTTAAACTGTGACCCCTTGTTCTGGACTTCCCCAACATCGGGAACAATCTTCCTGCATCTAGCCTGTCCAACCCCTTAAGAATTTTGTAAGTTTCTATAAGATCCCCCCTCAATCTTCTAAATTCCAGCGAGTACAAGCCGAGTCTATCCAGTCTTTCTTCATATGAAAGTCCTGCCATCCCAGGGATCAGTCTGGTGAACCTTCTCTGTACTCCCTCTATGGCAGTGAACCCGGGTCTCTGGCGCCGTGAGGCAGCAGCTCTACCCGCTGCGCCACCGCCTCGCCCCAGTTATCCTCACACGGCCAGAAATAAAACTTTCCAGAAACTTCCAAAAATTCCCACAGAGTCTTTGATCTTCAAATCTTGGGCAACATATTTAACGGAGGCAAACACTTTCCAGCGGTTTTAGTGGGATGTGGCCTGTGGACTTTGAAAGGACCAGGAATTTGGAAGCACATCGAAATTGTGAGAGGCTTAAATAATCTAGACTGTCAGAACCCTTGCCATGTAATTTGCTTCTATTTCCATATTTAGTTGAGTTAAGCTTAGAGACACATCTAGTCTTGGCCATATCCTCGTAAAAGGGTGGTGAATCGGTGGGATTCTTTGCCACAGGAGGCTGTGGAGGCCAAGTCAGTGGATATTTTTAAGGCAGAGTTTGATAGATTCTTGATCAGTGCGGGTGTCAGGGGTTACGGGGAGAAGGCAGGAGAATGGGGTTGGGAGGGAGAGATAGATCAGCCATGATTGAATGGCGGAGTAGACTTGATGGGCCGAATGGCCTAATTCTGCTCCTATCTCTTATGACCTTATGCCAAGACCAACTCTAATCTGCCTGAACATAATCCATCTCTCTGCATGTCCATGTGCCCATTCAAAAGCCTCTTAAACACGCCACTATCGTATCTGCCTCCACCACCACCAACCCTGGCAGCGTGTTCCAGGCACCCACCACCTTCTGTGTGCACGGTGGCGCAGCGGTAGAGTTGCTGCCTTACAGCGAGTGCAGCGCCGGAGACTCAGGTTCCATCCCGACTGCGGGCGCCGTCTGTACGGAGTTTGTACGTTCTGCCCGTGACCTGCGTGGGTTTTCTCCGAGATCTTTGGTTTCCTCCCACGCTCCAAAGACGTGCAGGTTTGTAGGTTAATTGGCTGGGTAAATGTAACAATTGTCCTTAGTGGGTGTAGGATAGTGTTAGTGCGCGGGGATCGCTGGGCGGCGCGGACCCGGTGGGCCGAAGGGCCTGTTTCCGCGCTGTATCTCTAAATCTAAAAAATCTAAATGTACATCTCCTTTGAAAATTGCTCCTCTTACCTTAAATCTAGTTTAGTTTTAGTTTGTTAGTTTAGACGCACAACGCAGAAACAGGCCCTTCGGCCCACCGAGTCCGCGCCGACCAGCGATCCCCGCACACTAACACTATCCTACACCCACTAGGGACAAATTTAACATTTTTACCGAGCCAATTAACCTACAAACTTGTTTGTCTTTGGAGCGTGGGAGGAAACCCGAAAATCACGGAGAAAACCCACGCAGGTCACGGGGGGAACGTGCAAACTCCGTACAGACGGCGCCCGTAGTCGGGATGGAACCCGGGTCCCCGGCGCTGTGAGGCAGCAACTCTACCGCTGCCCCATCGTGCTGCACGAGACTTGTACTGTCTCTTTCAGCTGGTGTCTTCCAGATCCTGTTCACCATTCGTACCCCATTTCCTATACCGTGCTACGCTGTTAATAAATAATACCCCCCATCGATATTCCGAGTAAATACCATAAATCCCAATTTAGTTTAGAGGTCAAAGGCCCTGTCCAGTTCGGTGATTTTTTAGGCGACTGTCAAAGTCGGAGCAGATCGGCAAAATTTTCTTTTACCCTACGACAATGACCACGACAATGACCACGACAATGACCACGACAATGACCACCGACAGTGACCACGACAACGACCAACGACAGTGACCACGACAACGACCACGGCAATGACCATGACAATGACCACGACAATGACCACGACAATGACTACCGACAGTGACCACGACAATGACCACCGACAACGACCACGGCAATGACCACGACAATGACCACCGACAGTGACCACGACAACGACCACGGCAATGACCACGACAATGACCACAATGACCACGAAAATGACCACAATGACCGCGACAATGACCACCACAATGACCGTGACAATGGCCATGACAATGACCACGACAGTGACCACGGCAATGACCACGACAATGACCATGACAGTGACCACGACAATAACCACGACAATGACCACGACAATGACCACGACAGTGACCACGACAATGACCACGACAATGACCATGACAATGACCACGACAATGACCACGACAGTGACCACGACAATGACCACGACAATGACCACGACAATGACCACGACAATGACCATGACAACGACAATGACCATGACAATGACCACGACAATGACCACGACAATGACCATGACAATGACCACGACAACGACCATGACCACGACAATGACCGCGACAATGACCGCGACAATGACCATGACCACGACAATGACCATGACAATGACCACGACAATGACCACGACAATGACCATGACAATGACCACGACAATGACCACGACAGTGACCACGACAATAACCATGACAATGACCACGACAGTGACCACGACAATGACCGCGACAATGACCACGACAATGACCACGACAATGACCACGACAATGACCACGACAATGACCATGACAATGACCACGACAGTGACCACGACAATGACCGCGACAATGACCACGTTAACGACCACGACAATGACCACGACAATGACCACGACAATGACCACGACAATGACCGCGACAATGACCGCGACAATGACCATGACAATGACCACGACAATGACCACGACAATGACCATGACAATGACCACGACAATGACCATGACAAATGACCACAATGACCGCGACAATGACCATGACAATGACCACGACAATGACCACGACAATGACCACGACAATGACCACGACAATGACCGCGACAATGACCGCGACAATGACCGCGACAATGACCATGACAATGACCATGACAATGACCACGACAGTGACCACGACAATGACCACGACAATGACCACAACAATGACCACGACAGTGACCACGACAACGACCACGACAACGACCACGACAACGACCGCGACAACGACCGCGACAACGACCACGGCAATGACCACGACAATGACCACGACAGTGACCACGACAATGACCATGACAATGACCATGACAATGACCACGACAATGACCACGACAGTGACCACGACAATGACCACGACAATGACCATGACAATGACCATGACAATGACCACGACAATGACCACGACAATGACCATGACAATGACCACGACAATGACCATGACAATGACCACGACAGTGACCACGACAATGACCGCGACAATGACCACGTTAACGACCACGACAATGACCACGACAATGACCACCACAATGACCATGACAATGACCACGACAATGACCACGACAGTGACCACGACAATGACAAGTCAGGTCGATACAAGTCACTTTCTTTGTGAAACTAGCACCTGGCTAAGAGATTACACCGTCTTCGGAAACATCGCGAAATTCCCACGCTTACCTGACTGTCAAACTGTCTCCTCCAATCTACCCGTCAAATGTCCTGACGGTAAATGTCCTGATAGTTAAACAAAACTATCTTCTGGTATCTTCAAATGCCTTTTCTTAATTTAATATTAATATTAATATTACGTGCTTCTAAATGCATCTGTGACAACCTAGCAAACCTGGGGACAGCGTGCGACAGACAGCGCCCGCAATAAGCTACGATACCTGGCCACAAGCCAGCTGTCGTCGAGAAATTTCTACCTGGAAAATGTTTCCGCGACACGCCGAGATCCGCTACGATTCATTGAAGACTCCTGACGATCACGCCCGCGGCAAACGTTCGGCGACAGCCTAGTCACCGGCAGTTGCCTTAACATCGCCTAACTGGGACAGGCCATTAACTATACCTCCCTGCGGCACAGTTACCGGGGAAATAGAGACATAGAAACATAGGTGCAGGAGTAGGCCATTCGGCCCTTCGAGCCAGCACCGCCATTCAATGTGATCATATCATATCATATATCATATCATATATATACAGCCGGAAACAGGCCTTTTCGGCCCTCCAAGTCCGTGCCGCCCAGTGATCCCCGTACATTAACACTATCCTACACCCACTAGGGACAATCTTTTTTTACATTTACCCAGCCAATTAACCTACATACCTGTACGTCTTTGGAGTGTGGGAGGAAACCGAAGATCTCGGAGAAAACCCACGCAGGTCACGGGGAGAACGTGCAAACTCCTTACAGTGCAGCACCCGTAGTCAGGATCGAACCTGAGTCTCCGGCGCTGCATTCACTGTAAAGCAGCAACTCTACCGCTGCGCTACCGCTGATCATCCAAAACTTCACTGGAGTTTAGAAGGATGAGAGGGGATATTATAGAGACGCATAAAATTATGAAAGGACCGGACAAGCTAGATGCAGGAAAAATGTTCCCAATGTTGGGGGAGTCCAGAACCAGGGGCCACACACAGGGGAGGCCATTTAAAACTGAGGTGGGAAGAAACGTTTTCACCCAGAGAGTTGTGAATTTGTGGAATTCTCTGCCACAGAGGGCAGTGGAGGCCAATTCCCATGATGAATTTAAGAGAGAGTTAGATAGAGCTCTAGGGGCTAGCGGAATCAAGGGATATGGGGAGAAGGCAGGCACGGGTTACTGATTGTGGATGAGCAGCCATGATAGACAATAGGTGCAGGAGGAGGCCATTCGGCCCTTCTAGCCAGCACCCCCATTCAATGTGATCATGGCTGATCATCCACAATCAGTACCCCGTTCCTGCCTTCTCCCCATACCCCCTGACTCCGCTATCCTTAAGAGCTCTATCGAGCTCTCAGTCGGTGCTGGCTCAAAGCTGCCGAATGCCCTACTCCTGCACCTATTGTCTATAGGTGCTGGAGGAGGCCAGTCGGCCCTTCGAGCCAGCACCGCCATTCACTGTGATCATGGCTGATCATCCACAATCAGTACCCCGTTCCTGCTTTCTCCCCATATCCCTTAATTGGTGGCAGGGATTCAACTAGGATCAGCCTGTCTTTAGTAGCTGCTCTCCGAGCCTCTCAGTGACACTTTTCGTTTAGTTTAGTATAGTTTAGTTTAGAGATACAGTGCGGAAACAGGCCCTTTCGGCCCACCGGGTCCGCGCCGACCAGCGATCCCCGCACATTAACACTGTCCTACGCACACACTAGGGACAATTTTACTTTAAAAAGAAAAGTATTCATTTACTGAATAGGCCAAGCCAGCGGTTATCATAGATTTCCATTCCTAGCCTCCGTATATCTGTTGACAAACACGCACTTCTGAGGGGAGCAAGATTACGAAGGAGCAGTTTACAGAACCAAAGAGAAGAAATCCATTTAGCAAAGACAAATTGCATTAAGCCACAGCAAATATCCAAGCAAACATCAGACTGCTTTATGAAACACCGGAGAAATTGCTTCACTTCTGAGGAATGTGAGCATTGCAAGGGAGAGATTAACACTCGCTTGGCTTCTGAAATTACCCTCCAAAGTCGGCAAACATGCCTGACCTTTCGGAGGGAAGTGGTGAGTTCTTAGATCAGTTTCAGTTCAGTTTGTTGTCACGCGTGCCGAGGTAAGGTGTAAAGCTCTTTGCTGCGTGCTACCCAGCCAACGGAAAGACAGCGCATGATAGACAATAGACAATAGGTGCAGGAGGAGGCCATTCGGCCCTTCGAGCCTGTACGCACCGCCATTCAATGTGATCATGGCTGATCATTCTCAATCAGTACCCCGTTCCTGCCTTCTCCCCATACCCCCTGACTCCGCTATCCTTAAGAGCTCTATCTAGCTCTCTCTTGAATGCATTCAGAGAATTGGCCTCCACTGCCTTCTGAGGCAGAGAATTCCACAGATTCACAACTCTCTGACTGAAAAAGTTTTTCCTCATCTCCGTTCTAAATGGCCTATCCCTTATTCTTAAACTGTGGCCCCTTGTTCTGGACTCCCCCAACATTGGGCACATGTTTCCTGCCTCTAACGTGTCCAACCCCTTAATAATCTTATATGTTTCGATAAGATCTCCTCTCATCCTTCTAAATTCCAGTGTGTACAAGCCTAGTCGCTCCAGCCTTTCAACATATGATAGTCCCGCCATTCCGGGAATTAACCTAGTAAACCTACGCTGCACGCCCTCGATTACACGATTGTAATGGCTACAATTACAATCGAGCCGTTCACAGTGTACAGATGTACGATAAAGAGAATAACGTTCAGTGCAAGGTACAGTCGGCTTGGCTCATGGAGAACGTTCACCAACTCCATCCGGCGTGAGGTGGCGGGTTCGATCCCGACTACGGGCGCTGTCTGTGCGGAGTTTGAACACTCTCCCCGTGACCTGCGTGGGGTTTCTACAGGTGCCCCGGTTTCCTCCCACACTTCACGGACGTACAGGTTTGTAGGTTAATTGGCTTGGTAAAATTGTGAATTATCCCTAGTGTGCGTGGGATAGTGTTAATGTGCGGGGATCGCTGGTCGGCGCGGACCCGGTGGGCCGAAGGGCCTGTTTCCGCGCTGGAACTCCAAACTAAACTAAACAGCTTCTTTCCTCACGGGAAGGAGATTGAAAGCTTTGGTGGAGATGAACAAGGTCACGGCAGTTTAGTGTAGTTTAGAGATACAGCGAACCATTAGAAGGATGAGAGGGGGATCTTATAGAGACGTGTAAAATTATAATACCACTGGACAAGCTAGATGCAGGAAAAATGTTCCCAGTGTTGGGGGAGTCCAGAACCAGGGGCCACACAGTCTAAGAATAAAGGGGAGGCCATTTAAAACGGAGGTGAGAAGGAACTTTTTCACCCAGAGAGTTGTGAATTTATGGAATTCTCTGCCCCAGAGGGCAGTGGAGGCCAATTCAATGGATGAATTTAAAAGAGAGTTGGATAGAGCTCTATGGGCTAGTGGAATCAAGGGATATGGGGAGAAGGCAGGCACGGGTTACTGATTGTGGATGATCAGCCGTGATCATGTTCTATGTTCTGCGTTAATAATAATAATAATAATAATAATATATTCCTTTATTCGTCCCACACCGGGGAAATTGACAGTGTTACAGCAGCAAAGTGGAGAGCAAGAGATCATTCATTATAAATAAAAGTAAAGACAAGGATAAATTGTATTACTTAGCTGTTATTGTTGACTCGTCTGCTGGGAGCAGTGCTGGTTGTGCAGTCTCGCAGCAGCGGGAAGGAAGGACCTCCTATATCTCTCCTTCATGCACTTGGGGTGAAGGAGTCTGTCACTGAAGGAGCTACTCGATTGTAATCACGTACCGTCTATCCGCTGGCTGGTCAGCACGCAACAAAAAGCTTTTCACTGTACCTCGCTCGGCACACGGGACAATAAAGTCAACTGAACCAAACGGGAGACCAGCACGTCTTTGGAGTGTGGGAGGAAACCGGAGCACCCGGAGAAAACCCGCCCGGTCACAGGGAGAACGTTACAAAACGCCGTACAAACAGCGCCCGTGGTCAGGGTCGAACACGGTTCTCTGGCGCTGTGAGGCAGCAACTCTACCGCTGCGCTACCAAGCTGTATCTCTAAATAGCTGCTTCCCCGCTCCCCCCCATTCCAAGTCCCCCCCATTCTTCCCCAACCTCCACCCCATAACCCACTCCCCCCCGCCCCACACCACCATTCCGACCACTTACTTGATGTTCTCCAATCTGCTGGAGTCAGGTTTCAGTGTAGGAGTATGCTTCACCATCTTGTAGACAGTAATGATCAGAAAGATGATGTTGACCTGATGACAAAGTGAAAAGTCAGTGTATAGGGAGGAACAGGAGATGCTGGTTTACATAGAAACATAGAAAACAGGTGCAGGAGGAGGCCATTCGGCCCTTCGAGCCAGCACCACCATTCATTGTGATCATGGCTGATCGTCCACAATCAATAACCCGTGCCTGCGTTCTCCCCATATCCCTTGATTCCACTAGCCCCTAGAGCTCTATCTAACTCTCTCTTAAATCCATCCAGTGAATTGGCCTCCACTGCCCTCCGTGGCAGAGAATTCCACAAATTCACAACTCTCTGGGTGAAAAAGTTTTTTCTCACCTCAGTTTTAAATGGCCTCCCCTTTATTCTTAGACTGTGTGGCCCCTGGTTCTGGACTCCCCCAACATTTTTCCTGCATCTAGCTTGTCCAGTCCTTTTATAATTTTATACGTCCCCTCTCATCCTTCTAAACTCCAGTGAATACAAGCCCAGTCTTTCCAATCTTTCCTCACATGACAGTCCCGCCATCCCGGGGGATTTACGCCGAAGATGGACACAAAATGCTGGAGTAACTCAGCGGGACAGGCAGCATCTCTGGAGAGAAGGAATGGGTGACGTTTCGGGTCGAGACTTGGCCTCCTCAGCCATCTACGGCAATGAATTCCACAGATTCACCAGCCACTGGCCAAAGAAATTCCTCCTCATCTCCTTCCTCAAGGAACATCCTTTTATTCTGAGGCTGTGCCCTCTGGTCCTAGACTCTCCCACTAGTGGAAACATCCTCTCCACATCCACTCTATCCAGGCCTTTCATCTATCTAGACACTAAAACTCTCGTTTGTTTGTTTGTTTGTTCCTGAACTACAGCCAAACGGTACACGATAGCGCGACAATTTTAGGCCCACCTTACTCACCGTCAGAAGGCAGTGGAGGCCAATTCTCTGAATGCATTCAAGAGAGAGCTAGATAGAGCTCTTAAGGATAGCGGAGTCAGGGGGTATGGGGAGAAGGCAGGAACGGGGTACTGATTGAGAATGATCAGCCATGATCACAGTGAATGGCGGTGCTGGCTCGAAGGGCCGAATGGCCTACTCCTGCACCTATTGTCTATTGTCTAAATGTTTCTTCAACGTTGCGATAGTTCCTGCCTCAACTACCTCCTCTGGAAGCCCGTTCTACCACCCTTTGTGTAAAAGAGTTATGCCTCAGGTTCCCATTTAATCTTTACCACCTCAGCTTAAACCTATGTCCTCTGGTCCCATGACTCCCCAGCTCTGGGCAAAAGATGCTGTGTGCATTTACTCGATCTATTTCTCTCATGAATGAACGATCTGAACTATCTCTGTCTGTAAACTGCCCGAATCTTTCCTTGGGGACCACTGTTCATTTTGATAATTTGTTTTTAATACAGTGCGAGATCCCCAAAAGAGAAATATAGTTATTAAATATTAAGCGCGCCAAAGTAGAACGTGCAATGAATGGTTTGACATAGTTATTTTAGCTCTCGAATCAATATTTCACAGTAACAAAGGCTTGAACACCAGTTAGTTTGTGATGGATGACTGTTCCTGAACAGGGTTATACGTCCACTGACTTTACCCCTTATGAAACTAGAGGAATAGGAAAGGAATAGAACGGGGTGGCGCAGCGGTAGAGTTGCTGCCTCACAGCGCCAGAGACCCGGGTTCGATCCCAACCACGGGTGCTGTCTGTACGGAGTTTGTACGTTCTCCCCGTGACCTGCGTGGGTTTTTCCCGGGTGCTTCGGTTTCCCCCCACACTCCAAAGACGTGCGGGTTTGTAGGTTAATTGGCTTGGTATAATTGTAATTGGTGTGTATAGGATAGTGCTAGTGTGCGGGGATCGCCGGTCAGCTCGGACTCACTGGGCCGAAGGGCCTGTATCTGCCTCGTACCTTTAAACCTCCTGAGTTTAGTTTAGTTTAGTTTAGCGCGGAAACAGGCCCTTTTGGCCCACCGGGTCCGCCCCGACCAGCGATCCCCGCACACTAACGCCATCTGAATTTTTTACATTTACCAAGCCAATTAACCTACAAAGCTGGAGTGTGGGAGGAAACCAAAGATATCGGAGAAAACCCACGCAGGTCACGGGGAGAACGTACAAACTCCGTACAGACGGCGCCCGTAGTCGGGATGGAACCCGGGTCTCTGGCGCTGCATTCGCTGTGAGGCAGCAACTCTACCGCTGCGCCACCGTGACCGCCCTATTTAGAGTTACTGAAGTGGATCTTAAAACTATCAGGCTGCCTGGTCGAATCACATCTTCCCCGCCGATTGTCTGAACTTCACTCCACACAACCTGTGCTGCAGACATGGGTACGATGAGATGCGAACAGTGAGACGATGTTGTAAAGGTGGTACGTGTGACCCCATCTTTCTCCCCCCTCCCTCAGCTTCTCTGAGCCACGTTAGAGTGCGGCACGGTGGCGTAGCGGTAGTGTCGCTGCCTCACAGCGCCAGGGAACCGGGATCGATCCTGATCACGGGTGCCGTCTGACTCCACAGTTTAAGAATAAGGGGTAGGCCATTTAGAACGGAGTTGAGGAAAATGGTTTTCAGTCGGAGTGTTGTGAATCTGTGAAATTCTCTGCCTCAGAGGGCAGTGGAGGCCAATTCTCTGAGTGCTTTCAAGAGAGAGCTAGATAGAGCTCTTAAGGATAGCGGAGTCAGGGGGTACGGGGAGAAGGCAGGAACGGGGTACTGATTGAGAATGATCAGCCATGATCACATTGAATGGCGGTGCTGGCACGAAGGGCCGAATGGCCTACTCCTGCACCTATTGTCTATTGTCTATTAGCCATGATGGAATGGCAGAGTAGGCTTGATGGGCCGAATGGCTTAATTCTGCTCTTAAGGACGTGACCTTATGACAACACCCCAGGCCAGGATCGAACCTGGGTCAACAGTGGTGTGAGGCATTGGAGTCATAGAGTCGCACAGCACGGAATCAGACCCTTCGGTCCGCAACGGCTTACTCGAAGGGCCGAATGGCCTAATTCTGCTCCGATGACTTCTGAAGTTTGGCCCGTGAAGCCTGATAAGGGGTGTTCACTGTCGAACAGGTGAAGCCAGCCTGTTCCACCCTCTCTGTGACCAGCGGACCACCCGATCTATCTCAGAAGAAAGGCATGTGTGTGGGGATGAACTACGAGTGAACCAAATGAAATATTAAAGGTGCCGATGGAGTTGCCTGTACGATAAGTTATGCCATTGACTTGCCACGATCCAAGCTTTCATTACAGCATTTCAGGCACACTAATGTTCTGCCAATGCTCGGTTACATGCACACAGCTTTCTTTATGGATATGATAACCTTCCAAGTCATTCAAAGGAGGCTGATATAAGAATGTCTTTGTTGGTGGCAGGAAGGATGGGATGGTGAACTCTTGAGGCATGTGTTTCCAAACAACTTCTTTCCCCTCTGTTATCAGGCTTCTGAACGGTCCATCCTTCCGTGAGCTAGGGTACTGTCCGATTCACCCCTACCCCATTGTGGGCTTTGTCTCTGGAACTGGTGCGCTACAGTGCTTAGAACTTGTTGGGCGGTCATGGTGGCGCAGCGGTAGAGTTGCTGCCTTAAAGCGAATGCAACGCCGGAGACCCGGGTTCAATCCCGACTACAGGCGCTGTCTGTACGGAGTTTGCACGTTCTCCCCTAGGTTTACTAGGTTAATTCCCGGAATGGCGGGACTGTCATATGTTGAAAGACTGGAGCGACTAGGCTTGTATACACTGGAATTTAGAAGGATGAGAGGAGATCTTATCGAAACGTATAAGATTATTAAGGGGTTGGACAGGTTAGAGGCAGGAAACATGTTCCCAATGTTGGGGAAGTCCAGAACAAGGGGCCGCAGTTTAAGAATAAGGGGTAGGCCATTTAAAACTGAGATGAGGAAAAACTTTTTCAGTCAGAGAGTTGTGAATCTGTGGAATTCTCTGCCTCAGAAGGCAGTGGAGGCCAATTCTCTGAATGCAGTCAAGAGAGAGCGAGATAGAGCTCTTAAGGATAGCGGAGTCAGGGGGTATGGGGAGAAGGCAGGAACGGGGTACTGATTGAGAATGATCAGCCATTATCACATCGAATGGCGGTGCTGGCTCGAAGGGCCGAATGGCCTCCTCCTGCACCTATTGTCTATTGTCTATTGACCTGTGTGTGTTTTCTCCGAGATCTTCGGTTTCCTCCCACACTCCAAAGACGTGCAGGTTCGTAGATTAATTGGCCTGGTGTAAATGTAAAAATTGTCCCTAGTGGGTGTAGGATAGTGTTAGTGTGCGGGGATCGCTGGTCGGCGCGGACCCGTTGGGCTGAAAGGGCCTGTTTCCGCGCTGTATCTCTAAACTAAACTAAACTAAACTAAACTACGTTCTGCACTCTGTATCTTCCCCTTCGTTCTACCTGTTGTCTACCTTTCTACCTCTCCTCCAGGGCAGCGCGGTGGCGCAGAGGGTAGAGTTGCTGCCTCACAGCACCAGAGACCCGGGTTCGATCCTGACTACGGATTTTTGTCTGTACAGGGTTTGTACGTTCTCCCCCTGACCTGCGTGGGTTTTCCCCGGGTGCACCGGTTTCCTCCCGCACTCCAAAGACGCGCGGGTTTGTAGGTTAATTGGCATTGGTAAAAAAAAGGCAAACTGTCCCTAGTATGTGTAGGATAATGCTCGTGTAGGGGGTGATCACTGGACAGCACGGTCCCAGTGGGCCGAAGGGCCTGTTTCTGCGCCGTATGTGTAAAGTCTTAAGACATCATATTTACCATCACTTGATCAGATTTAGATTTAGATTTAGAGATACAGCGCAGAAACAGGCCCTTCGGCCCACCGGGTCCGCGCCGCCCAGCGATCCCCGCGCACTAACACTATCCTACACACACTAGGGCCAATTTTTACATTTGCCCAGCCAATTAACCAACATACCTGTACGTCTTTGGAGTGTGGGAGACAACCGAGATCTCATTGAAAACCCACGCAGGTCACGGGGAGAACGTACAAACTCCGTACAGACGGCGCCCGTAGTCGGGATCAACCTGTGTCCCCGGCGCTGCATTCGCTGTAAGGCAGCAACTCTACCGCTGCACCACCGTGACCGCCCTGTACATCAGTGCGGGTGTCAGTTGGTTATGGGGAGAAGGCAGGAGAATGGGGTTGAGCGGGAGAGATAGATCAGCCATGATTGAATGGCGGAGTAGACTTGATGGGCCGAATGACCTAATTATGCTCCAATCACTTATGACCTTAGGAACAACGTTTAAGAAACATTCCAGAACCAGGGGCCACACAGTCTAAGAATAAAGGGGAGGCCATTTAAAACTGAGGTGAGAAAAAACTTTTTCGCCCAGAGAGTTGTGAATTTGTGGAATTCTCTGCCACGGAGGGCAGTGGAGGCCAATTCACTGGATGAATTTAAGAGAGAGTTAGGTAGAGCTCTAGGGGCTAGCGGAATCAAGGGGTATGGGGAGAAGGCAGGCACGGGTTACTGATTGTGGATGATCAGCCATGATCACAATGAATGGCGGTGCTGGGATGGCTCAAAGGGCCGAATGACCTCCTCCTGCATCTATTTTCTATGTTTCTAGACAGGTACATGGATGGGAGAGGTGTGGAGGGAAATGGACCAAACGCAGGCAGGACGTTCTAGTATAGATGGGGCATTGTTGGCCGGTGTGGGTAGACAATAGACAATAGGTGCAGGAGTTTAACAGCATCTCATATTTTGCTTGGGCAGCTTGCAGCCCAGTGGTATGAACATCGACTTCTCCAACTTTAGATAGTTCTTCTGTCCCTCTCTTCCCCTCCTCCTTCCCAGTTCTCCCTCTATCTTCCTGTCTCCACCTATATCCTTCCTTTGTCCCGCCCCCCCTGACATCAGACTGAAGAAGGGACTCGACCCGAAACGTCACCCATCCCTTCTCTCCTGAGATGCTGCCTGACCTGCTGAGTTACTCCAGCATTTTGTGAATAAATACCTTCGATAGGTGCAGGAGTAGGCCATTCGGCCCTTCGAGCCAGCACCACCATTCAATGTGATCGTGGCTGATCATTCTCAATCAGTTGGGTAAGTTGGGCCTGTTTCCACACTGTGTGGCTCTCTCTGACTCTGCGACAGTCTGGAAACACCCTGGCCATTGTTCACCAGCTTCCTTTCCGACCCATCTATCTCGAGGACAATTGAGAACGTGGCCGCAGAGAGAAAAGCAAAAAAATATATATCTGGGCCTTGGGATTTGAAGCATAAAAACGTACAGGATCTTTGGTTTCCTGACCAGGGTTCCACTGCGCACAGTGACCCATTAATAGATCAGTCCGTTTGATGAGAAATGGAAACATCACTCAACGCGGCGCGGAAAATCCAGGCATTATCACTCCGTGTCTCGCCGGGTGTTGAAAGCTCTCTTCCCTCCCAATGAACACACAGGCACAGTTGACACAGGCCATTCATTGTTAAAGGGTGGACCATAGTCCCAGGACACCCACCGCCCGCCCAGGCCAACGACAAAGTGGATCATCGGCTCCAAGAAGGCGTGGGAACCACTCACCGCAATGATGAAGGTCACCGGGCCGATGAAGCTCCAGATGAAATGGTTGTCGTATCGAAGCCAGCAGCTGGAAAGAGAGGACAGGTCGGCTTAAAATCCACATTTTCGTAGAAATTCCCCGCGTACGATCTTGATGGAAGACCAGCCCTTGGCTTTACTCTGTCGGCCTTTGGACTTTTACAGGTGCAGCGCGCAAACAGGCCCTTCGGCCCACCGGGTCCGCCCCTGCCAGTGCTCAGCCCGTAGAATTTAGAAAGGCAGCGCGGAAACAGGCCCTTCGGCCCACCGAGTCCGCGCCGACTAGCGGTCAGCCCGTAGAATTTAGAAAGGCAGCGCGGAAACAGGCCCTTCGGCCCACCGGGTCCGCGCCGCCCATCCATCAGCTTTCACAGGTTCAATGCTGAATGGAGCAGGCCCTTCGGCCCACCGAGTCCGCGCCGACCAGCGATCCCCGCACACTTAACACTATCCTACACACACTAGGGACAATTTACATTTATCCCAAGCCAATTAACCTACAGACCTGTATGTGGGGGAGAAAACCGGAGCACCCGGAGGAAACCCACGCAGGTCACGGGGAGAAGGTACAAACTTCAGTACAGACTGCTACCAAGATGGCGCCCAACCAGCGATTAGCCTTTAGAATTTAGGGATACAGCGCGGAAACAGGCCCTTCGGCCCATCGAGTCCGCACCAACCATCCATCAGCCTTCACAGATACAATGCTGAATGAAGCAGGCTTGAAGGGCCGAGTGGCCTCCTCCTGCACCTATTGTCTATTGTTAGGTGGCTGTGATGTTGGGTGGGTTAGGTGGCTATGATGTTGAGAAGGTTAGGTGGCTGTGATGTTGGGTGGGTTAGGTGACTGTGATGTTGGGTGGGTTAGGTGGCTGTGATGTTGGGTAGGTTAGGTGGCTGTGATGTTGGGTAGGTTAGGTGGCTGTGATGTTGGGTGGGTTAGGTGGCTGTGATGTTGGGTAGGTTAGGTGGCTGTGATGTTGGGTAGGTTAGGTGTATTAAATACATTTTCAACTTACGATATTTTTGATTTACGATGGGCTTATCAGATAGTAACCCCGTCGTAAGTCGAGGAGCACCCGCATTGTCTTTCCGCTGACCGGTCAGCGAGCAACAAAAAGGCTTTTCGCTGTACCTCGGCGCAGGTGATGGTGAACTAAACTGTGCGGACTCACACTTTCTTGGTCCCGTAGCTCTTGTAGTCGATCGCCGCGGAGACTCCGACGATGATGGCGGGGATGAGGTAACCGCAGAGGTAGAAGTACTTCTTCCGTGAGTACTCGCTCTCGAAGACCTCCACCAGCATGAGGTAGAGCTGCACCCCCTCCAGGCACATCCACACAAACGCGGCCAGGAAGAAAAAGTGAAGCACTCCGGCAAATACCGAGCAGGCGATCTGAAACCAGACAAAGATTCTCTCACAAACCAAGCCCAAGTGGCACAGCGGTAGAATGTGTACGAAAGAACTGCAGACGCTGGTTTAAACCAAAGGTAGACACACAAAATGCTGGAGTAACTCAGCGGGTCAGGCAGCATCTCCAGTGAGAAGGAATGGGTGACGTTTTGGGTCGAGACCCTTCTTCAGACTGCAGAAGTGTCTCAACCTGAAACGTCACCCATTCCTTCTCTCCAGGGATGCTGCCTGACCCGCTGAGTTACTGGACACATTTTGTGTCTAACGTAGGTGGGGTCTCTATTTCTTGGAGCGCAGGAGGATGAGGGGTGATCTTGTAGAGGCGTATAAAATCATGAGAGGAATAGATCGGGTGGACGCACTGAGCATCTTTCCCAGAGTAGAGGAGTCAATAAGGGGAGGACATAGGTTTCAGGTGAAGGGGAAAAGATTTAATAGGAATCTGAGGGGTAACATTTTCACACAAAGGGTGGTGGGTGTATGGAACGAGCTGCCAGAGGAGGTGGTTGAGGCTGGGACTATCCCAACGTTTAGGAAACAGTTAGACAGGTACATGGATTAGGACAGGTTTGGAGGGATGTGGACCAAATGCGGGCAGGTAGCTGGGACATGTTGGCCGGTGTGGGCAGGTTGGATTGAAGGGCCTGCTGTTTCCACGCTGTATATCACTCTGTGACGGTATGACTGGTTTCTATCACCCAGGGTGGAAATAGCAAGTGATTGAGCCAACTATGACAGCATTTCCTCACTTTGTAATTTGGAATGCAAGGCCAGAGACAATGATGGCCCCTCTCACAACTCAATAAATCTATCACCACCACCACCACCACTTAAAGGATCAACACAATCATGTCCGTCATTCGCAGAACCCGGTGACATTTATATAAATGACCAATTTCACATTTTGCTGTTGCTAAATAATTCATCAGTTGTCCATGTAATTACATTAAAAAATCTGCAACTGTACCTAACTATGTGATCTCCAAGTCGTTCTTGGAAGCAAAACTACGTATCAACTGGAGTTTAGAAGGATGAGAGGGGATTTTCAAGTCAAGTCAAGTCAAGTCAAATTTATTTGTCACATACACATACTCGATGTGCAGTGAAATGAAAGTGGCAATGCCTGCGGGTTGTGCACAAAAATAATTACAGTTACAGCATATAAATAAAGTTAATAAGTTACTAAACATAGCACAAAAAGTGTCGACAAAAATTTAGTCTCTGGGGTTATCAAAGTTGACAGTCCTGATGGCCTGTGGGAAGAAGCTCCGTCTCATCCTCTCCGTATAAAATTATGAAAGGACTGGACAAAGATAGATGCTGGAAAAAATGTTCCCAATGTTGGGGGGGGAAGTCCAGAACCAGGGGCCACACACACAGTCTAAGAATAAAGGAGGAGGCCATTTAACACTGAGGTGAGAAAAAACTTTTTCACCCAGAGAGTTGTGAATTTGTGGGATTCTCTGCCACAGAGGGCAGTGGAGGCCGATTCACCGGATGGATTTAAGAGAGAGTTAGATAGAGCTCTAGGGGCTAGCGGAATCAATGGATATGGGGAGAAGGCAGGCACGGGGTACTGATTGTAGGATGATCAGCCATGATCACAATGAATGGCGGTGCTGGCTCGAAGGGCCGAATGGCCTCCTGCTGCACCTATTTTCTATGTTTCTACATTATTGTCACATGTGACAAGCCGCAGTGATATTCTTTGTTTCGCATACCTAAGGTATGCAAAGAGTCGCCACACAAAGGGCGCCGACAAAATTCAGAGACAATAGACAATAGGTGCAGGAGGAGGCCATTCGGCCCTTCGAGCCACAAGATGGCGCCCAGCCCTGTGCAAGTCGGCTGGCAACCCAGGAGACTAGTGGCATGCTAGCCACAGAAGCAGATCTACAATCACACATCACAATCGCTCCACACTCTTGAATCTCGACTCCTACACCAAAATTTATCCTTTTAACTATGATCTTCTTAAACTCCTCTCAGATCTGGTGAGAAGAGGCCGACTCGGGAGCTCCGTGCCGCGGAGAGTTTCAACCGTCCCGACGCGGGGAGTTTCGATCATCCCGACACGAGGGCCTCGGACAGTCGGCAGCGGCGACTGCGGACGGTTCAAATGCCCCGACCGCGGGTGAACAAAGAGGAAGATGGTTGAACTTTATTACCTTCCATCACAGTGAGGAATGTGGAGTCCGCTGTGGTGGATGTTTATGTTAAATTTTATTTCATGTGGCTTGTTGCATTTCACTTAGAATGGCTGTAATGGAAACTCAAATTTCACTGTACCTTAATTGGTACACGTGGCAATAAATTGAATCTTGAATCTTGAGATCTTATCACGTATCAATGCAGGGGAATGGTTCGGTTGTAATAACGCGTTGTCTTTCCGCTGACTGGTTCGCTGACTGAGAGTTGTGAATCTGTGGAATTCTTTGCCTCAGAAGGCAGTGGAGGCCAATTCTCTGAATGCATTCAAGAGAGAGCTAGATAGAGCTCTAAAGGATAGCGGAGTCAGGGGGTATGGGGAGAAGGCAGGAACGGGGTACTGATTGAGAATGATCAGCCATGATCAGGTTGAATGGCGGTGCTGGCTCGAAGGGCCAAATGGCCTCCTCCTGCACCTATTTTCTATGTTTCCATGTTTCTATAATCGCCGACACCCGCACTAATCAAGAATCTATCTCTGCCTTAAAGATATCCTCCTCCTGCACCTATTGTCTATTGTCTATTAGCGCGCAACAAAAGCTTTTCACTGTACCTCGCTCGGTACACGTGACAATAAACTAAACTGGTAGCGAAGAGGAGCATTGAGGAGACCAGCGACTTGGCCCCTACCTGGTAGTTGACCTTGTTGATGCCCACGAGGAAGATGAACTCGGCCACAAAGAGGTTAATGCAGAGGTTCTTGTGGATGGTGTTACGGTCACTCTGGAGG